>NC_063055.1:0-130000 GCF_018812025.1 Megalobrama amblycephala | reverse complement strand
ACAGACAGACAGGATAGATAGATAGATAGATAGACAGACAGGATAGATAGACAGACAGGATAGATAGATAGACAGACAGGATAGATAGATAGATAGACAGACAGACAGACAGAAAGACAGATAGATAGACAGACAGACAGACAGATAGATAGACAGACAGGATAGATAGATAGACAGACAGACAGAAAGATAGACAGACAGACAGACAGACAGACAGATAGATAGATAGATAGACAGACAGACAGACAGACAGATAGATAGATAGACAGACAGACAGACAGAATAGATAGATAGATAGATAGACAGACAGATAGATAGACAGACAGACAGACAGACAGATAGATAGATAGATAGATAATGTTTAATTATGTTTCGTAAACAGCTGTGTTTGTCTCATTCAGAACAGTTCTGCTCTGGTCCGCCCTTCTGCCTTCAAACCCGTCGTGCCCAAGAGTTTTCACTCCATGCAGAATCTAGTCGGTCAGTCAGGAGGAGGCGGACGCTCAGCTGGAAGCGGCGGCGGATCCGACGCCCCACAGTCACTCTGCGAGCAGGACAGTCCGGACCGGGACCCTTCAGGTGGAAACGATGGTCAGGGCGGCATGTCTGACTCCGGAAGGAACTCCTTGACCAGCCTCCCCACATACGCGGGGCCCAGTATGAGCTACGGCCCTCCTCAAGCTCTCGGTCCCCTCAGTGCCTCAACCAGCCACATCAACAGACTGAGCAGCACAGCGGCGCCGCTGGAGAAAGCCGACAAGCCCAACTATCAGAACGGCCTGAGCGTATCTGACAGCGGACAGTCCTCCTCCGGGAAGAGCTGCTTATCATATCACAGACTCTGTCATCTGACGGACACGAGTGCCACCGTCCAGCCGTCGCCCTCCACCGATGACATCATTCAGGACCTGGAGGATCGGCTCTGGGAGAAGGAGCAGGAGGTGAGGATCACATTCACAATCACGTCCCGCCATTACACAAAAAAGATCTGTTCCGTTACAATTGTGTACATGAAATATGAAATTCCAGCAAAATAAAGTGAGTTTGTGCTTAAAACAAGAATTAACTGTTCATGCCGTCACGATGCTCTTTCTGCAGGTGATTCACATGCGGCGTAACCTGGACCAGAGCGAGGCTGCCATCGTGCAGGTGTTCGAGGAGAAGCAGCGTGTGTGGGAGCGGGAGATGGAGGAGTTGAGGCAGAACTACGCCGGCCGGCTGCAGCAGGTGACCCATCGGGCCCAGCGCACGCAACAGGCCCTGCAGGCACACATCGGCCGGCTGCAGCAGGACAAGGGCCGCCTGCAGGAGGAGATCAGCGCCCTGCTCGCCCAGAGAGAGGAGCTGGAGAGAAAGTGCCTGGATTACCGCAAGGAGCAGGCGGATATTCTGCCCCGGCTGGAGGAGACCAAGTGGGAGGTGAGAGGAGCAGCAGATCATGAGTTAAACAATCAAAATACAACATTTATTAAAGAAATATGTAATATTTGTTAGTAATCGATCACCAATGTTCTAAATAACTAATTAAATTATACACCAATCAGGCATGACATTATGAGCACTGACATGTGAAGTGAATAACACTGATTATCTCTTCATCACGGCACCTGTTAGTGGTGGATATATTAGGCAGCAAGTGAACATTTTGTCCTCAAAGTTGATGTGTTAGAAGCAGGAAAAATGGGCAAGCGTAAGGATTTGAGCGAGTTTGACACGGACCAAATTGTGATGGCTAGACGACTGGGTCAGAACATCTCCAAAACTGCAGCTCTTGTGGGGTCTTCCCGGTCTGCAGTGGTCAGTATCTATCAAAAGTGATCCAAGCTCATCTGTTGGTCCGATCCAACAGACGAGCTCCTGTAGCTCAAACTGCTCCAGAAGTTAATGCTGGTTCTGATAGAAAGGTGTCAGAATGCCTCAGTTTGTTGCGTATGGAGCTGCATAGCTGCAGACCAGTCAGGGAGCCCATGCTGACCCCTGTCCACCGCCGAAAGAGCCAACAGTGGACACGTGAGCATCCGAACTGGACCACGGAGCAATGGAAGAAGGTGGCCTGGTCTGATGAATCACGTTTTCTTTTACATCTCATGGATGGCCGGGTACGTGTGCGTCTGTTACCTGGGGAACACATGGCAACAGGATGCACTATGGGAAGAAGGCAAGCTGGTGGAGGCAGTGTGATGCTTTGAACAATGTTCTGCTGGGAAACCTTGAGTCCTGCCATCCATGTGGATGTTACTTTGACACGTACCACCTACCTAAGCATTGTTGCAGACCATGTCCAGCCTTTCATGGAAACGGTATTCCCTGGTGGCTGTGGCCTCTTTCAGCAGGATAATGCTCCTGCCACAAAGCACAAATGGTTCAGGAATGGTTTGAGGAGCACAACAACGAGTTTGAGGTGTTGACTTGGCCTCCAAATTCCCCAGATCTCAATCCAATCGAACATCTGTGGGATGTGCTGAACAAACAAGTCCGATCCATGGAGGCTCCACCTCGCAATTTACAGGACGGCACTTACCAGATACCACAGCACACCTTCAGGGGTCTAGAGGAGTCCATGCCTCGACGGGTCAGGGCTGTTTTGGCAGCAAAAGGGGGACCAACACAAAATGAGGAAGGTGCTCATAATGTTGTGCCTGATCTGTGTATATTCACATAGAAAACAGCTGTTTTACATTGGAATAATATTTCACAATTTTACTGTATTTTTGATCAAATAAATGCAACCTTAGTGAGCAGAAGAGACTTCTTTCAAAACATTAAAAAAACTTAATTATTCCAAATTTTTTGTACATTTTTCATTTCAAGTTTCAGAGGGGTTCACAGACAGTGACTTGTGTTTGTTTTGCGTTGAGCAGCTGTGCCAGAAGGCGGGCGAGATCTCTCTGCTGAAGCAGCAGCTGCGGGAGAGTCAGAACGAGGTGACGCAGCGGGCCGGAGAGATGGTGGCCCTCAGGGGTCAGCTGAAGGAGCTCAATGCCCAGCTGAAGGAGCGCGAGGAGACCATGATCGGCCTGAAGGACTCGTACGCCAACAAGAGCCGAGAGCTGGAGAGATGTGAAGGAGAACTGAAGAGGACGCTGACAGAGGTACACACATACTCATATCCAGTGTTTGTTATGTTTTAAATGACTCCACACATGCTGTAAGCGGTGGTTTGTGTCTCTGCAGGTGTCGATGTTGCGTGACAAGCTGGTGGTGTTCGAGGCTGAGGTTCTGGGTCTCAAACGGGCTCTGAGCGAGCTGAGCTGCAGGAACGATCGCGCCGCGGCTCTGAGCGCCATCAGCGGCAGCAGCAGTTTACCGTGGGCTGGACTGCACTCGCCCCGCACACCCGAACCCCTGACCGCGCTCACGCCGCTCAGCGCCACCGTCGACACCTTCCTCAGCCTGCAGAGCGACGAGGCCAAAGCGCAGCGGCAGGAGGCAGGAGAGCTGCGGCGTCAGCTGGAGCGTCTGCAGGGCGAGTTGCACCTGGAGCGGCAGCAGCGCGAGCGGCAGGCGCTCACCTTCGCTCAGGAGCGCCACACCTGGCAGGATGAGAAAGAGCGTGTGCTGAAGTACCAGGCACAGCTGCAGCTCAGCTACGTGGAGACGCTGCAGAGGAACCAGGCACTGGAGGAGCGGGTCGGGCAGCTCGGAGCCAAACTGGTCACGACGCCCGGATCCCCGCCGCCCATCAGCCTCTCGATTCCCGTCCCGGTGACCGTCACTCTGTCCCCGGCCACGGACGATCCCAAACCGCCCGCCCTGCATCAGCTGGCACCACCGTGGCCGGGACCTTCTCGCTTGGAGCGGATCGAGTCCACAGAGATTTAGACATGAACTTTTGTAAGAGACAATCGACGTCTGCGCAACAGAGACCCGAAGAGGGCTGAGATGAGAGAACGACAAATGCACACGTTTCTCCAGCTTTTATTGACCTTTTGACATCTGCTCATCAGCGATATGAAAGGGGTTCTACACTACCAGTCAGAAGTTTGGAATAATTACGATACTTTAATGTGTTTGAAAGTCTAATATTTGATCACAAATGCAGTAAAAATTATGAAATATTTTTGTAATGTAAAACAGATGTTTTCTATGTGAATATATAGTAAAGTGTAATTTATTCCTGTGATGCAAAGCTGAATTTTCAGCATCATTACTCCAGTCTTTAGTGTCACATGATCCTTCAGAAATCATATCAACTGTTTTCATGTTTCTTGAGCATCAAATCATCATATTAGAATGATTTCTGAAGGATCATGTGACACTGAAGACTGGAGTAATGATGCTGAAAATTCAGCTTTGATCACTGGATATAAATTACACTTTACTATATATTCACATAGAAAACAGATGTTTTACATTGTAATAATATGTCACATTGTTTCATATATTTGTCATATTTTTCCTTTTTTTTAAAATATTTTTCATCAAATAAATGCAGATAAGTAAGAAGTAACTTTCCGATATCTTAAAGGTCCAGTGTGTAATATTCATGAGGATCTATTGACAGAAATGCAATATAATATACATAACTATGTTTTCAGTGGTGTATAAAGATCTTACATAATGAACTGTTATGTTTTACTTTAGAATGAGACATTTCTATCTACATACACGGCGGGTCCCCTTACATCGAAGTCGCCGTTTTGCGCTGCCATGTTTCTACAGTAGCCCTAAACGGACAAACTGCTCTACAGAGCGCGTTTGCTTGACTGGCTACTCTCTGCCATCTCAAGGCAGGTACACACCAAGCCGACGGTCGGCTGTCAGGCAGTTTTCCTTCGTCGACCGACTAAGTTTTCTCAGTGTGTTCCGCACCGTCGGCTGAAGTTGGTCCTCGTCGGCTTTTTTTCGGCCGATTCGAAATGTTGAATCGGCGTTGGAGCTCGTCGGGCCATCTGATCATTCTGATTGGCTGTTCAGCTACTGCCGCCTGCTGGTTCGGAAAGGCATTTCATCTCACGCAGGCGCAGAACTGACGTGCTACTTGGTCGTCGGCTGTTTAGCGTCGGTTTGGTGTGTCAGGGCAACTTTGGACACAGACGCTGCCGATGTGAGCCAATCCCGCAGTCTGCTTTCGTCACCACTAGTTTGTCGGCATCGGCTTGGTGTGTTCTGGCCTTCAGACAACATTTTTGTCCTGTGTTGGCCACCGTAGCTTCTCCATGTGCTTCAAAAGGGAGGGGTGAGCGGTGGACTGAGCCAATTCGCAACCTCACCGCTAGATGCCTCTAAAATTTACACACTGCACCTTTAATTACTCCAAACTTCTGACCGGTGGTGTGTGTGACAGAGGGATGTGTTCAGTATTTAAAGGAATCTGGAAGCTTCAGTGATGGTTTGGTGTTTCAGGGATGTTGGGGAGCAACAGTTCCCATCACTGCTACTGCCTGTAGTGACTCAACGTGAACACCAGGGGTCATTAGACGACAAACCGAGGGCTCCTATCTGCAGATAGAATTACTTGAAAAAAAGAAAAGTTGTTTTTGTCTCAGATTTTTTTTTTTTTCATTCGGTGCAAAATAAAAGCCAACCGAACTTGCTTTTACTTATTCTACATTGGTGTTTCTGGAAGGTTCTCTGAGAGTTGCTGCTATGTTCTGATGTGACGTCGCGGTGTCGTGGGTAGACAGGCAGGCTGTGAATATGATGGTTATTTATGTGAAATCGTTATTTCCAGTATACCAACATATTGAGTGTGAATATTTTGAAAAGATGAAAATTACTGTTATTTCATTGTTCTGATTATTGTGAATTAATAAAGCCGATATTTCAGCTTTGTTTTTCTGTAACATGTAACCTGCTGGGAAAAAAACCTGTTAAACCAGTCTATGCTGGTTGACTGGTCCCAACTGGTGTTCAGCTGGGTTAAACTGGTTTAAGATGATGTTCAGCTGGTTTTAGCTGGTCTCCCAGCCTGACCAGGTAAAGCAGTGCAAACCCCTCTAAAACCAGCTTGCCAGACTAGTTTAGGCTGGTTTTAACTTGTTTTTTTCCAGCAGGGAATACTTTTCACCTATGAAATGGTTCAAATGCATCAACAATTTCCAAAACCACATTCCTTTTGATGTAGTTCTGATGTAATTATTTGATTTGATGATGTAATTAATTGATTTAGAGAACAAATGCTATGTTTTTATACTTCTATTGTTTGTATTTATGTTACTGTAATGACTTGGGTAAAAGCATAATCAATCAAAAACACATTAAACGATAAAGACACATCAATAAAATAAGTCAAATAAGTGTATTATTGTGTACTTCAAAGAATACCACAGCCTAGTTTATATTTTTTCTGGAACAAAAACAATAATATAGCTACAGTCATAACCCAGATTAAATAAATATGAAATAGATCATAAAACAAGTAAAGTAAGTATATAATATTACAATAATCTCTCATGGTGTTTCTCGCGTGGCCTCTAGCGGGCGCTGTGACGAAACGCATATTGCAGTGAACAGGCAAATCTGGAGGAAGATTATATTCGATGCCTCGTTCATTTCTGTGATTTAGTCTCTCATTAATGAGTTAAACGACGTTTCGTGAATCCGTCAGATCCGTGATGTGCGCGTCCGCGTTATTAGAAGCGCGCGGTCTCGCGTCGTGACTGTTTTCGTTTACCTTTAAATGGAAAACGTTTGGACGAGACCGTGATTGGACCGTCTAGCTGTCAATCACTCACAGCGGGGCGGAACCTTCTGTTACAGACTGGAAAAATCAGCAGTGGAGCAACATTCGTCGAGTTGAAAGAAACAGCTGAGATTACAGCAGAAATGGACATTAAAGCAGAATTATGTTTGTTCCGTGAAGCTCGTTATGCCGCGATGATCGCGTGTGTTTGATGAGGAGGATCGCGCTCGATGTTACAGGAAGCGGGGGAGGAAGAGCCGCAGCGACTCTATTTTTATCTTTTTGTATTATTTGGACTCGACATGAGCTAAAGTACCGTCACGGTCTGTGTGTCTGACAACACCGAACAAACGGGCCGTTAACGGACACGATCGAGGCGGAGATCAGCGCGAGCGGTAAGAGCTGCGGCCTCCGGAGCCTCAGAAACCGAAACACGAGCACTATTCACGGGTCTGAGAGAAAACAAGTACACATCTAGTTCGATAAATCCTGTTGTTTGCTGTCAGACACCCCGAACAGTGAATATGACAGAAACTCTGATCATAATGATAATATGGGAATAGCTGATGGTGATTGGTCAGGTTTTGCTGTATATAGTGACACTAAACTGTATAATCGATCGTCATTATATAGTAAGTGTTTATATACGTACACTGTAAAAGGAATTGTTGGTTTAACTTGAAAAAGTAAGTTGCCTTTAAATTTTGAGTTAATTTAAATTAAAATTTGAGTTAATGAAGGCGATTGGTTTAATCAACAGAAATTAAGATATTGTGCTATCTGAACCACATTAATTATTAAGTTGTGATAAAATATATATATTTTTTTTACAGTGTAGATATGTCAGTGTCACGTGATTAAAAACATTTACACTTCAACCTTCATGTGATTTATTTGTCAATATTTATTACTATAGCTCTTTATACAGTAATAAAATATCAGAAGTAACATTAAAAAATGTTGGGTTGAAAATGGACAAACCCAGCGGTTGGGTTAAATGTTTGGGTTAAAAAATGTAGTTTTATTTATCTCAACTATTGTTTAAAAATTACTGTATTGCTCGCTTAAAATGATCCCAAAGTATGTTGGAAATTAACATTTCTTAAGTTTCATGAATAATAATTAAACATACTTTTATTAAATTGCTTATTATTAAATGTTCACTTTTTGATTATTATTGTTGCCTCTAGTAATTATGTGTCTGATTTTACACTGTAAAAAGGAATTGTTGACCCAGCAAACATTTAACCCAACCGCTGGGTTCGTCCATTTTCAACCCAACATATTTTTTAATGTTACTTATGATATTTTCATGTTTATTACTGTACAAAGCGTTATAGTAATAAATCTTGACAAATAAATCACATGAAATATCGGTAAATGTTTTTAATCACGTGACACTGACATATCTACACTGTAGAAAAAATATTTTACCAAATGTTAACTTTTGTCAAATCAACTTAAATAATTAATGTGGTTCAGATAAGACAATATCTTGAGTTTCTGTTGATTAAACCAATTGCTAATTGTATTAGCTCAAATTTTTAATTTCAATGAACTCAAAATTAAGCCTATTGTTTAAAAATTACTGTATTGCTTGTTTAAAATGATCCCAAAGTATGTTGGAAATTAACATTTCATGAATAATAATTAAACATACTTTTATTAAATTGCTTATTAATAAATGTTTACATTTTGATTATTATTGTTGCCTCTAGTAATTATGCGTCTGATTTTTAATTTCCAACTTATTTTGGGTCCATTTTAAGCCAGACATATAGTAACTTTTAAACAATAGTTGAGTTAAATAAAACTACCCAGCAAGCATTTAACCCAACCGCTGGGTTTGTCCATTTTCAACCCAACATAATTGACGAATTTTGCAACATTGACACTATTCTTGATGTGATTAATGATTGCAGCAGAATTTGAATTTGTCTATTTGAAAGCTGACATGTTGATTCAGTTCAGTTCAATAACTGTGTAAACTTCATCAAGTATGAACTGATTTCAGTTCAGCTATAAAGCAAAATGTTCACAACAACAATGCAAACTTGTGTGGAAACCGTAAAGCATTAAGATGTCTGATTTTGTGTTGTTTTCATCTGCAGGACGGAGCCGCAGGGAAACCCTGTGCCATGGATTTAAAAACGGCTGTTTTCAACGCCGCCAGAGACGGCAAGCTGAGGCTCCTCCAGAAACTCTTGGAGAACAAGAGCGATCACGACGTCATGAAGCTCATGGCGGAGAAGACCAACGGAGCCACGCCGTTACTCATGGCGGCCCGTTACGGGCACCTGGAGCTGGTGGAGTTCCTGATCGAGTGCTGCTGCGCTCCCGTGGAGATCGGCGGCTCGGTGAACTTCGACGGCGAGGTCATCGAGGGAGCGCCGCCGCTGTGGGCCGCGTCGGCCGCGGGACATTTGAAAGTCGTCCAGTCTTTGCTGGGACACGGTGCCTCTGTCAACAACACGACTCTCACGAACTCCACCCCGCTCAGGGCCGCGTGCTTCGACGGACATTTGGATATTGTCAAATACCTGGTGGAGCACAAGGCCGATCTGGAAGTGGCCAACAGACACGGACACACGTGCCTGATGATCTCCTGCTATAAAGGCCACCGGGAGATCGCGCAGTACCTGCTGGAGAAAGGAGCCGACGTCAACAGGAAGAGCGTCAAAGGTATCATATCAGTGCCAATAGAGGATATTTACAGTAGCTCCGCCCACCAGTGACTGATTGGGCCAGAGAAAATTACAAAAGAAACCTGTCTGATAACCGGATGAGGGCGTTAGCTTCAATATCTGCCTGAATGATACATTTAGTGTCCAAACTCTTTTCTTTTTTTTTCTGTTTTTTTCAGATGGTTATTTTTGTAATAATTTGTTACTCATTGTCATGGATCACAAGATGTTACAGACCAAAACAATATAATATTTTCTGTAAGAAGTGTCTAATATAGCTGAAAATCATGATTTCTTGTTGTCCGAATTAGTCAGTGTCAATTCTGTTACTGTCAAACTCTGTTATCAAGCTAGAGTAACAGTGTTGACCGTGTGTAACAGAACTGACAGTGAACAGAGAAACACACACTCTCTCACACACACACTCTCTCACATACATGATTGTCAACACTGTTACTCTATCGTGGTAACAGAATTGACACTGATTAATTCAGGCTAGAGCTGTCAAAAGTACCGACTTCGGTACCAAGTCAGAACAGAAATTTTAAAAATGACTCTTTGAGCGCTGTTGAGCGGATTCATAAACGCCTCTGATTGGTCAGCGCACTCATCATATGTGTCTGTGATTGGCTACAATGATCAATGCTTCATAAACGTTGTAAATAGTCATCAGTAGCCGTATTTCCATTATACGCAAAACTTCTGTGATATTTTCTAAATATCGATAAAAAAACGATTGTGAAATGCTGGCATTTACATTAACCGATGTTATGCGACTAAAACGCCCCCCCCCCCCCCGCGCGATAAGTCATTCCAAAAGTCATGGAACGGATGTTGGTAGGTTTACGTATATCCCAGTCACTGCTCTAGCCATTATTCTTAATCAAAGGAGCGTGTTGATCATTATAGCCAATCACAGACATATCTGATGAGCGTGTGAACACAGTGGCCAATCAGAGGTGTTTACGAAATCGCTCAACTGCACTCAAAGCGTCACATTTCAAAATTTCAGTACCGAATTCAGTACTTTTGAAAGCACTAGTCGGTAGTCGGTGTCAATTCTGTTACCGTCAAACTCTGTTATCACGGTAGGGTAACAGTGTTGACAATCGTGTGTGTGTGTGTGTGTGTGTGTGTGTGTGTGAGAGTGTGTGTTTCTCTGTTCACTGTCAGTTCTGTTACACACGGTCAACACTGTTACGCTCAGAGTTTGACAGTAACAGAATTGACACTGACTAATTCGGACAACAAGAAATCACGATTTTCAGCTATATAAGACACTTTTTAAACAAAATATTATATTGTTTAGGCCTGTAACATCTTGTGATTCATGATAATGAGTAACAAATTATTAAAATAATTAAAAAATACGATCATTTGAAGAAAGCAGAAAAAATAATGACTTTGGACACCAAATGTACCTGCCATTACAGAATCACTCGCCTAATTCAAATCCACCTTTTTCCAAACTCATTCTTTTCCCTATCAATTATCAGCACGGAGAGGAAATAGAGAGGTGAGAAAATAAATCGAAAAATGGAAATAAAGTGCCTAAAGGTTATTTAATAGTGGGAATAAAATGTAGGGTTAGGGCTTTAGGAACAGGTACAAGTAATGTCCTAATGATATATTGATATATTGTGTCACAAAATATTCCAATACAAAAAAGAAACGGTATGTATCGTGGATAGTTCACCCAAAATGAAAACTGCTATGTGAGAAAAAAAAATTCAAGTTTACAGAGTTTTAGTGTCAGTACTACATTAATCTACTTTATATAATGTATAATAATGCAGCGGGGGAATATTTGTGGGTCCTGATAATGTCAAATGTCTTGTGTTAGCAGTAAAAGTGGCCTGCATTATTTTAAATATATGTAGTCAAGGATAAAGTGCATGCATATTTGTATTTTTCTCTATTTTCAGTGTTTGAATCATGAATATTTTTATTGTGGTGTCACCATTGTCCTGTTCATTGGGTTACCAGCACCAAGTGCAAGCTTATTCACTTCCACCCCCAATATAATACCAACTTTTGTCTTGTTAAAGGGTTAGTTCAGACAAACATGAAATTTCTGTCATTAATTACTCTCCCTCACACCCGTAAGACCTTCGTTCATGTGCAAAACACAAATTAAGATATTTTTGTTGAAATCTGAGAGGTTTATTATGACTCAATATCTATAATCAACACTTTCAAGATCCAGAAAGGTACTAAAGACATCGTTAAAACAGTCATGTGACTGCAGTGGTTCAACCTTAATGTTATGAAGAGACGAGAATACTTTTTGTGCGCAAAAACAAAACAAAAATAACCACTTTATTCAACAATCTCTTTTGTGTCATTCTCATACGTTGTTTACGTCCAGCGCTTCCAGGTTCATCGTCAGAACGGCGACTCATTATTGGCCGGCTCCTGCGTCAACTGATCACATGATCAGCTTCGGCCAATACTGAGCCGGCATTCGGACGTAAACACGGAAGCTTCACTGTGTTACTGTGTCACCTGCGTGAGATAATGACAGAAGAGAAGAGATTGTTGAATAAAGTGGTTATTTTTGTTTTGTTTTTGCGCACAAAAAGTATTCTCGTCTCTTCATAACTGCCACTGCAGTCACATGACTGTTTTAACGATGTCTTTAGTACCTTGAAAGTGTTGATTATAGATATCGAGTCATAATAAACATCTCGGATTTCATCAACGATATCTTAATTTGTGTTCTGAAGATGAACGAAGGTCTGACGGGTGTGGAACGACATGACAGAAAGTTCATTTTTGTCTGAACTAACCCTCTAAATCTTTGTGCATCTCTGGCGGTTTTGGGCCGTTGGCCTTCCGTTTCTCATCCAGCGTTTGTTGTGTTTCACTGTCGTATTGATCAGCGGATCCCTGACGTCTTCGGCTCTCTGTGCTTTTTGTCCTTCAGGTAACACGGCTTTACACGACTGCGCTGAATCCGGGAGCTTGGAGATCATGAGGATGCTCCTGAAGTACGGCGCCACCATGGAGAAGGACGGTTACGGAATGACCCCGCTGCTCTCGGCCAGCGTGACGGGCCACACCAACATCGTGGACTTCCTGACGCAGCACCCGCAAACGGGCCGGACAGAGCGCATCAACGCTCTGGAGCTGCTGGGCGCCACGTTCGTGGACAAAAAGAGGGATCTGCTGGGAGCGCTGAAGTACTGGAAGAGAGCCATGGACCTGCGGCACGGCGACTCCAACCACGTGCTCTCCAAGGAAGAGCCCAAGCAGCTGGTGATGGCGTACGACTACACCAAGGAGGTGAACACGGCGGAGGAGCTGGACAGCCTGATCGCCGACCCCGACGACATGCGCATGCAGGCGCTGCTCATCCGCGAGCGCATCCTCGGCCCGTCGCACCCCGACACGTCCTACTACATCCGCTACCGAGGAGCCGTCTACGCCGACTCGGGGAACTTCGAGAGGTGCATCAAGCTGTGGAAGTACGCGCTGGACATGCAGCAGAGCAACCTGGAGCCGCTCAGCCCCATGACCGCCAGCAGCCTGCTGTCCTTCGCCGAGCTCTTCTCCTTCATGCTGCAGGACCGCGCCAAAGGCCTGCTGGGGACCTCCGTGTCCTTCGACGAGCTCATGGAGATCCTCGGCAAAAGCGTGCTGGAGATCGAGCGCGCCGTCAAGCGGCCCGGCCCGGACCCGGCCCAGCTCAGCAAGGTGTTGTCCATCATCCTGCACCTCATCTGCCTGCTGGAGAAGGTGCCGTGCACGGTGGAGCAGGACCACTTCAAGAAGGAGACCATCTACAAGTTCCTCAAGCTGCAGGCGTGCGGGAAGAACGGCTTCAGCCCGCTGCACCTGGCCGTGGACCGGAACACCACCTGCGTGGGCCGCTACCCCGTCTGCAAGTTCCCGTCCTTCCAGGTGGCGTCCATCCTGCTGGAGTGCGGCGCGGACGTCAACTGCCGGGACGAGGACGACAACAGCCCGCTGCACGTGGCGGCGTCCAACAACCACCCGGACATCATGAACCTGCTGATCTCCTGCGGCACGCACTTCGACAGCACCAACTCCTTCAAGCAGACGGCGTGCGACCTGCTGGATGAGAAGGAGATGGCCAAGAACCTGATCCAGCCCATCAACCACACCACGCTGCAGTGTCTGGCGGCGCGCGCCATCGTCAAGCACGGCCTGACGTACCGCGGCAACATCCCCGAGCGGCTGGAGGCCTTCGTGCTGCTGCACAGATAGTGACGCTCCGGCTCGGGATCATCGGCATGCAGCTCCTCCTACCATCTTTGCTGGGATTTCTTCTGTGTTTCTTGCCGCTTGTCGACGGGTTTGCTTTCTCTTACTATCTCTATGCAAAGACGGTAGGACCCGCCGGTTCACTGGAACGCTGTCATCGCTCCCCTCCAGCGTAAACGAACATTATGATGAAGATGATGATGATGTGCTTAATGTTTGCAGATACCATAAGTGCTTTTACTCCTCTATGCACAGGCTGTAATATCGGGACTGTTCTGTGTTACTGGATTGTGCCACGTGTTCATGTGAATGCCTCTTTTTTTGTTACTGTACATTTCCTCAGCATCTCCTCATCTGGATCATGTTTGGCACGAGGTTTTAAATCTGTGATCTCTGAACCCGGACGAGCTGTAAAAACCAAACCATTGGCCCAATAGTCATTGCACAGCATGAGCTGAAGTGTAACGGTTTAGAAATATTGCACCGACATTAGCTTGAAGTCGAATTTATTTTGTGATGATGATGATGATGATGATGATGAATCTTCAGCTCTGTGTAGTTTAAGTTCAACTTTACATGTGTGCGGTTTGAACTCAAGGGCTTCTGATTCTTTTACAGGCACGATACACTAGTAAATGAAACAAATGTACAGTCAAAGGGACTTGCACTTTATTGCAGTGAAATTTGATATTCATATTACAATAGCATAAAGCTTGTTGATGTCCTTAGAGCATAATTGATAATAAATCTCTGTTGCACTCGAGCGTTTGTCCCTGTTTTTCAGTGATTCAGTCATGTGACCAGGCTTTCCTCAGAGCAGAAGTGACGTTCTGTCATGTGATGATGATTCAGACCTCTTCAGACCGAAATATCAGCAGCGTAACATCACATAAAAACTGAGTCAGGTGCGCTTCAGAGATAATTTAGCAAATATTTTTGTTCTTTGTAATAATAAAAGGCACTTGCTATTTTGCCACCGTGTGATTGAGTGAATGACGTGATGCAGGAATTCCCCTGGTTCTGCTCGTTCTCTCTGACGGGTGATTGGCTGTTTTCGGTTTTTCACTCCTTCATTTCCTTGTTGCACTCTTGCTTTCTCAACACTTTCCTTCAGTCTCGTTTGAAATGTCCTTAAAGTCAGAATGAAATTTTTTGAATGTCACTTCTCACAAGCTGATGGATAATCCCTTTATTTATTTTCTTGTTCGATGCCGTTTGGAAATGCGTGGGTATATTTACCGTGTTTCATCATGTGACACTAACTCTAACACACAAACAGATGCCAGAAGCAGTTAGATGTCAGTCAGATATTGTGTTTTTTCTGCATGTTTGTCTTTAAAACAGCAGTTTTACTCCTCCTAACCCTGATTTCTCTGCTCAGTCAAATGTACGTCTTCTAACATCTTAATATCTGATGCTTCAGGCTCACATGAATGAACTTTGAGCATTTACGGGTCATTCTGCAGAACTGGTTCAAAGTCAGAGTTGAGAAAATCTCTTTTTCCACAAATTTTGTATGTTTGCAAATTGTATAATATCCAAGCTACACATTTCTAGTAATTCTGCAGTTAATTCTCATATTGTATTTTCAGAAAGTTTTGAATATTTTTCCTCTCCCCACTTTTGTCACTACCGAGACACAATAATAAATCATTTAATAAGAAGGGTCACATTGACCTGTTAAGATTTTGTTTACATCTACCTTGGAAATATATTCTTTGCTATTTTTAAAAAAAAAAAGTTTTCACAGGTAAATCAATAACAATTACAATTTTATCAATATTTCAAGTGTAATTAATGAGATTTGTTGTATTTTGAATCCAATCTTTCTTTGTAAAAGGCATAAAGTTTATCAAACTGATGTCAAAGTAAAGGATTCATTAGTATGAATAAACACTATCATAACATCTTAGTTGATCATTCAATATACTTTATTTCTGACAAATCATCCCATGTTTCGGTCGTGATGCACAGTTTCAGTAGTGACAGTAATGTGTTGGTAGTGACCGCATCACATGACACAATTCAATGATTATGTGTTCCCTTTTGTCACTACCAAAACAATGATGACATGTTTCGGTAGTGACGATTTCAGACACTTTTGAGCCGCTCAAAGATGCAGATCAGCACATGGTTATCTTGCACAGTTCTGAACATTTGTACACAGAAAACAAACTAAATTTTATCAGATAACACTCAAAAAAACAATAATGTCACTACCGAAATGTGTGTTGAAGTTTCGGTAGTGACATAATTGTTTTTTGAGTGTTATTTGATAAAATTTAGTTTATTACCCACACATAAAGACTACATTTTATACAATAACACCCAAAAGAATTTGCTTCATTGCAGAAAAAGGTGTTTGTTTCGGTAGTGACATGAACATGCGGGACACTTTTTTTACATAGTTTCATGATTTAAAAAAAAAAAAAATATATATATATATATATATATATATATATATATATATATATATATATATATATATATATATATATATATATATATAATTTTTTTTTTTTTTTTTTTTTTCACTTTAAAAAAAAATAAAAAATGGAAAAATTGCAAAATTTATTTCTATATTTTCACAAGTTGAAATTTAGGGGTCAGGGTTCAGGACAGACACTTCCCAATTGAAAGTACCCAATAAATGATGATTTTATATATATTAATCTTACTGATATTTTAAATATCATTGTGGGATTCAATAGATAATAGAAGAATCTTAGTAAACATCTAAAATCTGAATACTTAAATGCTTTTTAAATGTGTTTTTATGGTTGTGGGACAGCAGATTGCACCAGTTCTGTAGAATGACCCATAATTTTTTGTGTATATCTAACCTCTAATGCTGAATTCAGACAATTATCTTCTATATCACCATCTTTTATTAATCTTGAGGAACTCTTTCATCATCCCGCTTGACTTGTCTTTCTGTGTTTTTCGTTCGGGAGTCGACACGTGACACTTAGCCTACTTTTGTCACGTCTTTAAATAACCTTGAATAATGTGGCGCTCAGAATCTGTCCTACATACTGAACTACATCAGAGCCGCTCAGGTACAGAGATGAAGCCAGCGTGAGCTTCACGTGTGCTCGATGTGTGTCATGAGATATCACTGCCAGCAGATCCAGCAGAAGAACATCAGACCTGCCGCTCCGACAGAGATCCGTCTCTAAAATAAACCAGGATGGAAGAATTTCTGTCACATTAACAGCTGAAGAAGTTTCTGTCACAAAAGCCGTTTTGGTCATTATATAGTGGAGTGATTGTTCTTCATTGGCTCCTTTGGCAGGTTTTGCACACGGTGTAGTAACACTGATTCTGGTCCAACATCTGAACTCAGATCAGCGTGAAGAACTTCCGGATCTGCAGTGAAACACCAGGTTCTTGTGATACTGATATTTTAACAGAAATGGGCCTAAAACATGACAAGACCCATTATAAACCTTAAACTAAAACTTTATTCAGTCAAATCTAATAAATCCAAACCATCAAAAATTATGAAATCATCTTTGATAAAGTTCTGGTGATCAAAGAAAACCAAACTAAGCAAATATCTGAGTGTGTTTTCACACAATGATCTTGTCTCGCTTTCTCTGAAACAGACACAGATGACCAATTATTTAGTGATAAAAATAGCTTTCAAGTAATTAGCTGATTAACCCAAAGAACGTGTTGATCTTCAAGACACTGAGAGTTAAAGTGTTTGTTTGACTCTTTATAGTGTTAAAGAAACTAAATTCAGACTGTCGTTAGTTTTCTCTCTTTCTGAGGCTGAAAGTATAAAGTGAGACTGTAAACGAGCCCTCGAGGCTCAATCTGTTAAAGCTTCAGGATAATTATGTCTTCACATCATGATGTCTCGCTCAGAGAGAGTTTCTGCACGACACTTACATCATCTCTGAGAGAAACCAGAAACACTCGATGAAACCGAGTCACGAGAACATCAGAGGCCACACCGCTCATGAAATAACCTTTCATTCATACAACATTATTATTTATAATTCTTGGTTATGTGAAAGTTAAGGGAATATTCCATAAATCATTATGGGAACGTTACTAATTGAGGAAATCGATAAGAAATATGTAGAATTTTTATAAAGCATTTGACACCATAAATCATGATATTTTACATAAACTCGAGAGGATTCAGAGAGACTGAACTGGGTGAATATTATTTGAGAAACAGGCAACAATTTGGTGAACATGAATCTACATGAACATCACTTGTGGTGTACCGCAAACTCCTCATGATGTGTGTGATGATGATGAGTGATTATAGGGTGATGGTGCAAAATATAAAAAATTAGTTGGTGTTTATTAGTGTACCTAAATTAATTTGTTATCTTGCTATGAATATATAATAATAACACACACACACACACACACACACACACACACACACACACATACAGTACAGTCCAAAAGTTTGGAACCACTAAGATTTTTAATGTTTTTAAAGGAAGTTTCGTCTGCTCACCAAGGCTACATTTATTTAATTAAAAATACAGTAAAAAACAGTAATATTGTGAAATTTTATTACAATTTAAAATAACTGTTTTCTATGTGAATATATTTGACAAAGTAATTTATTCCTGTGATCAAAGCTGAATTTTCAGCATCATTACTCCAGTCTTCAGTGTCACATGATCCTTCAGAAATCATTCTAATATGCTGATCTGCTGCTCAAGAAACATTTATGATTATTTTCAATGTTGAAAACAGTTGTGTACTTTTTTTTTCAGGATTCCTTGATGAATAGAAAGTTCAAAAGAACAGCATTTATCTGAAATACAGAGCTTCTGTAGCATTATACACTACCGTTCAAAAGTTTGGGGTCAGTAAGAATTTTTATTTTTATTTTTTTGAAAAGAAATTAAAGAAATTAATACTTTTATTCAGCAAGGATGCATTAAATCAATCAAAAGTGGCAGTAAAGACATTTATAATGTTACAAAAGATTAGATTTCAGATAAACACTGTTCTTTTGAACTTTCTATTCATCAAATAATCCTGAAAAAAAATATTGTACACAAATATTTTGTACAATTGTACACATTAAATGTTTCTTGAGCAGCAGATCAGCATATTAGAATGATTTCTGAAGGATCATGTGACACTGAAGACTGGAGTAATGATGCTGAAAATTCAGCTTTGATCACTGGATATAAATTACTTTGTCAAATATATTCAAATAGAAAACAGTTATTTTAAATTGTAATAATATTTCACAATATTACTGTTTTTTACTGTATTTTTAATTAAATAAATGTAGCCTTGGTGAGCAGACGAAACTTCTTTTAAAAACATTAAAAATCTTAGTGGTTCCAAACTTTTGGACTGTACTGTATATATATACATACAATATATACTGGAACTATAAAAATAACAAGCTTTTGCTTCATGCTCCTTTTCAGAAATGCAATTATTGTTTATAAAACTTTATACATATTGTTTTTTCCTTCTCTTATATGTTGTAACTCACTTATTGTATTTTTATATTGTATTTTTATTTTTATTTTTTTTGAAAAGAGAAAGAAAGAAAGAAAGAAAGAAAGAAAGAAAGAAAGAAAGAAAGAAAGAAAGAAAGAATGTTCTGGAACAAGTTCCAGAAAAAAATTTAAAAAACGTTAGACGAACGTCCACCTAAACGTTTCATGAATAATGTGATAATATTTTGAGAACATTCCTACTGAACAAACGTTCTATTAAAGTTACTGAAATAACGTTTATTCATAACATTGAGAGAACATTGAGAGAACTTCTTCCGCTTGCTGTAAATAAACAAAAAGGCTAAAATCTCTCGTGGACTTTTAACTTATATTTTCCCACTCGTATTTACGACTTTGTGGTGATGTTCAACTCGTAAACACGTGACCCGCAGTGGCCGTTATAAAGGAGTCGTTGCCATAGCAACAGTTCAAAACAAAGCCGCCATACGGATATTTCACTGACTGACATGATTTCAGCTCGATATCTGCACATGATTATATTATTAATTATATGATTATATGATTATAACATTCAGCCGTTTCTCGTTTTGATCGCGCGCTTCATTTAACCGAATGTCTGCCTCGGATTTTCTACGGGAAGCGGAAGGTCTCAGAAGACTGTGAGTTAATTCATTTAACTCTGTTTAACAGAGACTCTCGTGTGTTTATGGGTTATTATGACAGATTCTCTTCATTCTCAGGCTGTGTAAAGAGGAGCGAGAGAGCAGAAGAACCGACCTGAGACACACTTTCAGCGACTGTACCGAGCTCAACAATCAGCTCCGCGCGGACAGTACGACACACACACACACACACACACACACACACACGTTTGTTTTTGTGAATTGTGGGGACATTCCATAGGCGTAATGGTTTTCATACTGTACAAACTGTATTTTCTCTCCCCCTACCCCTAACCATCACAGGAAACTGTGCACACTTTTACTTTCTCACAAAAACTCATTCTGTGTGATTTATAAGCCTTTTGAAAAGTGGAGACATGGGTAATGTCCTCATAAGTCACCTCTCCTTGTCATACCCATGTCATTATACACATTTGTGTCCTGATGTGTCACAAACACACACGGGTTCAGGGGTCATGAGGGTTCACAGTTCACTGTGATGTGCGTATGGACGGCATTTTCCGCCACAATAAAAAATATGCTTTTGTAAATTACATAAAATCGAACTTTTGACATACTAAATTATGACAAGAAGTCGAAATTATGACACACTAATTCATATTTGAGATGAAAAGTAGAAATTATGACAAAAAATTGAAATTATGACATACTAAGTCATATTTATGAGATGTCAGTGTTATGACATACTAAGCATACTAATGACATGACAATTTGAAATTATCCCATAAAAAATCAAATTGTCATACTAAGTCATATTTATGAGATGAAAAGTGGAAATGAAGACATAAAAAGTCGAGATTATGACATACTAAGTCATTTATGAGATGAAAATTCAAAATTATGACAAACATTTGAAATTATGACATACTAAGTCATATTTATGTGATGTCAATGTTATGTTATGACATACTAAGCATACTAATGACATGACAATTTGAGCTTATCCCATAAAAAATCAAATTGTCATACTAAGTCATATTTATGAGATGAAAAGTAGAAATTATGACACTGCATAAATATGAGATTAAATCATAATTATTACATAAAAAGTCTAAATTATGATATGAAACGTCAAAATTTCGAATTGTGCGATCTGTACAGTGTCATGATGGAATATTAATATCAGTGTTTGTCCGTCAGTGATGAAGGTTCAGCAGCAGCTGCAGAAACTCAAGAACGCCGTCTTCAGGTTCCAGCAGCAGCTCATGGACGCCAAACCGTCTGCGGATGGTAAAACTCCACCACTGATCATTTCCCACAGAACTTTAGTGTTTAATTCAGCACGTGTGTGTTTGTTCCTGTTGAATTTCAGTGATTGACAGATTAAAAGACACCATGATGGACATCGAAAACTCCATCAGCATGTTCAAAGACACGCAGCATCAGAGGTACGAGACGTGTTTCTGCTCAGATGTGTTCAGTGCCGCTCGATTCCTGCTCTCACACACACCTCTCTAGTTTTGAGGAGCTGCTGAAAGACGAGAGGATCTTCTGGCAGGAGATCTGTGCCTTCGAGAAGAAGATTGAGGCTTGGAGTTTGCCTGTGAAAGCAGACGTCCGTCTTCCCAGCGCTCGCTCGGACCGGCTGCGCGACGACAGGAGGAATCTTCCGGCGGAGGTGACGGAGCTCGAGACCTTCCTCCAGCGGACGGGAGGCCGGCGGGGCGGCTGGGACGAGTACGACCACCAGAGCTTCCTGAAAGTGTGGACGAAGCACAGCGGGAAGCCCTCGTACAGACAAGAAGTGAGGCTTTATTTACCTGGAAAGACTGAGGAAGAGCTGAAGCTGCACGAGGAGTGGTTTCTGGAGCTGCGGCGCCGGCAGGAGAAGAAGAGGGAGGTGCGTCCAATTTATGATGTTTACTAAAATATGTGATCGGGAAAAAAGATTAACTGCGTCCGTTGGTCCTCCAGGCCGTCCGCAGATGGAGAGAAGCCAAGCAGAGAGAGCGAGAGCTGCAGAGAGAGCAGCAGGACGCAGGCGACACGAGGACGGAGCCGCAGGACGAGGAGCAGCGGCGGCTGAAGCAGGAGGAGCGGCGGAGGGAGGCGGCCGAGCGGCTGGAGGCCTGGAGGAGCCGGAGAGAACAAGAGCGAGAACAAGAGCAAGAGCAGCGGCTGAGGAACGAGATCCTGCAGAGAAGAAGAGCCAAAGAAGAGCAACGCCGACAGCTGGAGGTCAAGCTGATGGTGGAGGCTCACGCCCGGCAGAAGAAGGAGGAGGAGGAGCTGCGTCTGCTGGAGGAGGAGGCGCAGCAGCGGGCGGAGAGAGAGGAGCGACAGCGGCAGGCAGCCGAGGCCATCAAACGCTTTCAGGAGAGAGTGAGCTGAGATCTGTGCTGATGATCCAGTAGAGCAGATCCTGAGGGACTCAATGACCTGTTGCTCTTTCTCTCCTCAGGATTCACTTCGTCTGGAGGAAAAACTGCAGGAGAAACAGAGTAAAGAGGAGGAGCGCTGGGAGCGGCAGAGGACGCTGGAGAAACTCAAGGAGAAGGTTTGCTGAAGAGATGTTATAAATGATGTGTCAATCTCACAAGCAGAGCTGGCACTGTGGTTTTATTATTTATTTTATTTTTTTATAATAATATTACTGAATATCTTAAAACAAATGAAGCAGCCCCAGCTCTATCTGCGTCAGGTTCATGTCAGCCGCGATCCCTCCAGACTGTGGAAGCGCACTAAAGTCTGGGAGGAGCGCATGAGAGAGATCGGCCCGTCTGGATCTGGAGCCGCACCGCTGCTGCACGTCTTCCACAGGTGATGATGATGATGGTGAAGATGATGATGATGATGATGGTAGTGATGATGATGATGAAGATGGTGATGGTGAAGATGATAGTGATGATGATGATGATGATGGTGGTGATGATGATGATGATGAAGATGGTGATGGTGAAGATGATAGTGATGATGATGATGATGGTGAAGATGGTGATGGTGAAGATGATAGTGATGATGATGATGATGGTGGTGATGATGATGATGGTGATGGTGAAGATTATGGTGGTGATGATGATGGTGAAGATGATGATGGTGATGGTGAAGATTATGGTGGTGATGATGATGGTGAAGATGATGGTGATGATGATGATGGTGGTGATGGTGAAGATTATGGTGGTGATGATGATGGTGAAGATGATGGTGATGGTGTAGATGATAGTGATGGTGATGGTGAAGATGATGATGGTGAAGATGATAGTGATGATGATGATGATGATGGTGATGGTGAAGATGATGATGGTGAAGATGATAGTGATGGTGATGATGATGGTGAAGATGATGGTGAAGATAGTGGTGATGATGGTAGTGATGATGGTGAAGATGGTGGTGATGATTGTGATGATGATAGTGATGATGATGGTAAAGATGGTGAAGATGATGGTGGAGATGGTGGTGATGATGATAGTGATGGTGAAGATGATAGTGATGATGATGATGATGGTGATGGTGAAGATGATAGTGATGGTGATGATGATGATGGTGAAGATAGTGGTGATGATGGTGATGATGATAGTGGTGATGTTGGTGATGATGGTAGTGATGATGATGGTAAAGATGGTGAAGATGATGGTGGAGATGGTGGTGATGATGATGGTGGTGATCATCATGGTGATGGTGAAGATAGTGGTGATGATGGTGATGGTGAAGATGATAGTGTAATGTTGGTAATGATGGTAGTGATGATGATGGTAAAGCTGGTGATGGTGGAGATGGTGGTGATGATGATTGTGGTGATGATAGTGGTGATGTTGGTGATGATGGTAGTGATGATGATGGTAAAGATGGTGAAGATGATGATGGTGAAGATGATGGTGAAGATGATAGTGATGGTGATGATGATGGTGAAGATAGTGGTGATGATGGTAGTGATGATGGTGAAGATGGTGGTGATGATGATAGTGGTGATGGTGATGATGGTAGTGATGATGATGGTAAAGATGGTGAAGATGATGGTGGAGATGGTGGTGATGATGATAGTGATGGTGAAGATGATAGTGATGATGATGATGATGGTGATGGTGAAGATGATAGTGATGGTGATGATGATGATGATGATGGTGAAGATAGTGGTGATGATGGTGAAGATGGTGGTGATGATGATAGTGGTGATGTTGGTGATGATGGTAGTGATGATGATGGTAAAGATGGTGAAGATGATGGTGGAGATGGTGGTGATGATGATAGTGGTGGTGATCATCATGGTGATGGTGAAGATAGTGGTGATGATGGTGAAGATGGTGGTGATGATGATGATGGTGAAGATGATAGTGTAATGTTGGTAATGATGGTAGTGATGATGATGGTAAAGCTGGTGATGGTGGAGATGGTGGTGATGATGATTGTGGTGATGTTGGTGATGATGGTAGTGATGATGATGGTAAAGATGGTGAAGATGATGATGGTGAAGATGATAGTGATGATGATGATGGTGATGGTGAAGATGATGATGGTGAAGATGATAGTGATGGTGATGGTGAAGATAGTGGTGATGATGGTGAAGATGGTGGTGATGATGATTGTGATGATGATAGTGGTGATGTTGGAGATGATGGTAGTGATGATGGTAAAGATGGTGAAGATGATGGTGGAGATGGTGGTGATGATGACAGTGGTGGTGATCATCATGGTGATGGTGAAGATAGTGGTGATGATGATGATAGTGATGATGATGGTAGTGATGATGGTGAAGATGGTGGTGTTGATGATGATGGTGAAGATGATGGTGATGGTGAAGATGATAGTGGTGATGTTGGTAATGATGGTAGTGATGATGATGGTAAAGATGGTGGTGATGGTGAAGATGGTGGTGATGATGATTGTGGTGGTGATCATCATGGTGATGGTGAAGATGGTTGTGATGGTGATGATACTTTTTATAATTTATAGTAAATACTATAGTGTTTTTGAACCATACTATAGTAAATTGTAGTATACTTGTATATATTATAGTATTTACAACACTTTGTTAATGAATGCTTCAGCATACTGTAGTATTAACTATAGTGAACTGATTAACTGTAATAAATACTGTAGTATACTTTAGTTTTTACTTCAGTAAACTGTAGTCTATTATATAGTATAATATACCCTATAGTTGTAAAAATGAGTACAGTATTGGGTAAAGTAATTTGTTTATATTACTATAGTTGTTATATTATCACAGCAACTATAGAATTACCACAACAAATCAATTCAAGTACTTTACTGTAGTATGGTTAAAAAAACTATAGCATTTACTATAAATTACTATAGTATTTCTTCATGTGGGTGATACACAATTATAGATAAACTGTGATTTATTGACAATATTCCAAGCACACATTTGTCATTATTACTCTGATGATGATGATGATGATGATGTTTGTGTTTTCCTCTCAGGGCTGTTCCAGCATGGAGACAAGACTTGTGAAAGTTCTGCTCATTCTACATCACTTACTGCAAATCAAAACTCAATCAACTCAAATGTTGCATTTTTAGGTGAAGTTTTTCTTCAGGATAAGAGTTCGCGCTCATTAAACATCTTCACTCAGAATCAGAGCAGCACAGAAGAGACTCTTATTTTGCCGCGTGTCTGTGCAGCGGAAGCGGAAGCGGCTCTGACAGTGGTGTGTCGCTGTTGCTGTTGTGTTGATGATGATGATGGCGGATTTTGACCAGGTAGATTTTCTGCGGGAGCGGCACGTGCGGTTCTTCCAGCGCTGTCTGCACGTGCTGCCCGAGAGATACGCGCCGTACGAGACCAGCAGGTACCGAGACACGAGCTGCGCTGAGCCGCGGGAGCGACAGACCACCGACACACTCTCACACACACACACATATCACTGTAATAGCGCGAGATCACTGTGTAATTCTTCTGTTTGTGCTGTAAACTGTTGGAGAGAATCAGACTGTCACACTGAGTGTAAATATGAAGTGTTCTTCATTCAGTCTTCATCGATCATTATAGTTTATGATGTATGTGTTTATACAGTGATTAAACTCTGAACATAATAAACAATGACTGGATTTTACTGTCCTTAAAGAGAAAAGCAATCATATTTCTGTTATATTTGGCTTAATAATAGTAATATTATTAATAATAATAATACATCAATAATAATCAATTTCAAATAAAAAGTGCCTGTTCTGATGTTATGTGGATAAAATATTATTGTATATTAAAGGGTTAGTTCACCCCAAAATGAAAATAATGTCATTAATTACTCGCCCTCATGTCGTTCCACACCCGTAAGACCTTCATTAATCTTCAGAACACAAATTAAGATATTTTTGATGAAATCCGATGGCTCAGTGAGGCCTGCATAGCCAGCAATGACATTTCCTCTCTCAAGATCCATTAATGTACTAAAAACATATTTAAATCAGGTCATGTGAGTACAGTGGTTCAATATTAATATTATAAAGCGGCGAGAATATTTTTGGTGCGCCAAAAAAACAAAATAACGACTTATTTAGTGATGGCCGATTTCAAAACACTGCTTCAGGAAGATTCGGAGCTTTATGAATCTTTTGTGTCGAATCATGATTCGGATCACGTGTCAAACCGCCAAACTGCTGAAATCACGTGACTTTGGTGCTCCGAATCATGATTCAACACAAAAGATTCATAACGCTCCGAATCTTCCTGAAGCAGTGTTTTGAAATCGGCCATCACTAAATAAGTCGTTATTTTGTTTTTTTTGGCGCACCAAAAATATTCTCGTGGCTTTATAATATTAATATTGAACCACTGTACTCACATGACCTGATTTAAATATGTTTTTAGTACATTAATGGATCTTGACAGAGGAAATGTCATTGCTGGCTATGCAGGCCTCACTGAGCCATCGGATTTCATCAAAAATATCTTAATTTGTGTTCTGAAGATGAACGAAGGTCTTACGGGTGTGAAACGACATGAGGGTGAGTAATAAATGACATTATTTTCATTTTTGGGGTGAACTAACCCTTTCATGATAATTAATTTAAATAGACCCTCTTTTATTAATGCCAATGATTACACTATTATAATATGATTATTATCTTACATTGACATTTACTGTAAATAATGTACTGTTTAAAGCTCCTGATCACATGACACTATCAAAATTCAACACTTTCAAACTGTTTCATGGAACATTAAAAAAAGCAGTTATATATTTTCATGTATAAAAACACAATCAATCTGTGCAGAAATTAATATTATAAATGTGTTGATGATGTCACATTGTGTTTTTTCCTATTCTCTGTGTATTTAAATAAAAATGTATTTGTTTAGTTTAATCTTTTATATTATGTATTTATTTGTATGTTCCTGCGGTTCTTCTGCTCTCATCATGTGTTTATTTACAGAAGAGCAAAATCTGACGGCTGACGCTCTGACCCGCACTGCTTCTTTATAGAGTTTATAGAGTTTGTTTAGAGTTTATAGAGTTTGTTTATAGAGTTTATAGAGTTTGTTTCTCCGCCGCAGGTTGACTATAGTGTTCTTCGCTCTGTCGGGTCTCGATGTTCTCGATGCCTTGGATGTCGTGGACAAACCCGGTCTGATCGAGTGGATCTACTCACTGCAGGTTCTTCCCACTGAAGACAGTGAGTCTCTCTCTCTCTCTCTCTCTCTCTCTCCATCATGTATCATCAGCTCGTGTCAGTAATTAGTTTGGATTATTTCTCATCAGACGTGTGTTTTCTCTTCAGAGTCCAATCTCAGACGCTGTGGCTTCCGCGGCTCCTCTCACATCGGCGTTCCCTACAACACCTCTAAGGTACGGCCGTTCAGCACACAGACAGCAGGGGGCAGAACTGACCAGAGAGCTCTGATGAAGCTCACTTTACAGCCGTGACATCAGAGTCTCTCAACATGAAGTTATTTCACTCAAACTCTTTCACAGACGTGTTTAACAGTCACCCTGAATCCATTTGAGAGTTTTTATCTAAAGCAAACTTTAGAATACTTATATAGGTTTTCAAACTGCTCATTTATTATAGGCTGTTGTGATTATTGATTCATTTTCTGATCAATTCTAATCACAATTATTTGAGATAACTGCAATAATTATGTGTTTTAAATTTTAATCACATTTTGCCAAAGAATATTAAAAAATGTTGTGTACATAAAGTACTTATGAAATGAAGGTTTGTGTGTTTAATTGCATTATATTTTATTATATTATATTATGTTAAATATATTATATTACATTAAATTATACTATATTATGTTATATTACGTCAAATCATATTATGTTAAATATATTATATTAATATTATATGTTAAATTGTATTATATTATATGAATAAATAATCTTTCCATTGATGTATGGTTTGTTAGGACAATATTTGATCGAGACACCACTATTTGAATATCTGGAATCTGAGGGAGCAAAAAAATCAAAATATTGAGAAAATCACCTTTAATGTTGTCCAGATGAAGTCCTCAGCAATCCATATCCACTCTCAAAAATATTTTTTTATATATTTATGGTAGGAAATTCACAAAATATCTTGTGATCTTAGTATCCTGATGATTTTTGGCATAAAAGAAAAATTGATAATTTTGACTCTTACAGTGTATTGTTGGCTATTGCTACAAATATACCCATGTGACTTACGACTGGTTTTGTGGTCCAGGGTCACATATTATTATATTATATTATGTTAAATTATATCACACTATATTATATCAGTGAGAAAGCGCGTGTCTGTCCGCAGGGTCCCGGTTCGGCTCATCCGTACGACAGCGGTCACGTGGCCATGACCTACACCGGGCTGGCGTGTCTGATCATCCTGGGTGACGATCTGAGCCGCGTCAATAAAGCGGCGTGTCTGGAGGGGCTGAGAGCGCTGCAGCTGGAGGACGGCAGGTCTGTCAGGATCTTCAGCGCTCCTCTCGTTATAGATCACGTTTGCAGTGCATGAATGTGTTGCTGTTTTTGCCCTGCAGCTTTTACGCTGTCCCAGAAGGCAGTGAGAACGACATGAGGTTCGTGTACTGTGCCGCCTGCATCTGCTACATGCTGGACGACTGGTCTGGGATGGACTGCCAGAAAGCCATCGATTACATCAGGAGAAGCACAGTGAGTCCCATAATGCACCATCACCCTTCTCCCGTAACTCGATCCTCACCATTATCCCAAAACATTCACCTCCTGACCTCCAGCGGAGAGAGTCGGCCGGGGTCAGAGGTCGAGCCGAGGGGAGCATGATGTAATCCAGTCATTGGATGTGCTATAAACTGACACTGCAGAGGGTAAATCCGCTTCCTGACTCCAGCGGGTTCAGGGACCTCAGCTGACATCACAGCAATCCATAAACACATGACGCGCTCGCACAGAAACGATCGTTCTGACATCATTTACTTTCCTTCTGAGAAACACTAAAGAATGTGAAGATCAGAACAAAACTTCTTCTTTTGTGTTTTTGGGTCATTGACGAATAAGGTTTTTAAAAGTGTAAAAAAACATAATGGAGATATAATTAATTTAGAAGTTTTATTAAGTGTTAACAATGAGATTATGTGCTTTTTATAATCAATTAATACTGCTTTTGTCAGTTTTTACAAGATGGTCAGAATTTGTCACCAAAAAAGTTTAACCAAAATCTCAGTTTTACCGAATGGCAATATTTTCAAACAATGCTAACAGCTGATATCTAGCAAAAGGACAATCAAACATTTTATATTTAGTACAAGTTTTTAAAATATTACATCATTTTCCATGTTTTATAGCGGTTGCACCGAATGACCTGATGTTTCGGGACATGCGTATGATCAAGAGAAAACATGAATTTATCAAATAGTTAAGAGAGAGTTAGTTACTTTGTTTCACAACCATGTGCTCCTTTGCAGGTGTCTGAATGATGTCACATCCTGTCACATGATACTGACCACATGACTTGATCCAAAATGGTCCCTTTATATCGGTTACTCTGAATGACATCAATGAAATTCATTTTTCCGGACATTCTTTCTCATAACAAAGCAACGACTTCTACACATAATTTTAATACTATTTTGCACTATGTTGATATATGATGTTATAAAATCATGCCAGAATAAAAAATATATACATTTATTACATTTTAAGATATTTATTCACAAATAAACGGTTGGACGGTAAAACCGAATGAACTTTTGACACTTCAAAATCTTTAAAATACCTTTATATGAAGCAAAATATAATTAAAACCTTTTGGATTCAATAAAAGAGATCTAGTTGTACTGCCTTACACACTCTGGATGTCAAATCTTTGTTTTTTATTATTATTGAGGCCTTTGGACAGAAAAAATGACCCGTCACATCATTGACCCACACACAAGTCAAGTCATCTTCATTTATATTACACTTTTTACAATACAGATTTTTATTTTTACATTTTTAACAGGAGAAATAAAGTCAGAGGTTTGAAGATGGAGTGAATGATCATGTTTGTGTGAACGAACACTTTAAAGACTGATTCCTGCTGATGTTGATCTCATTATGTTCTTGTTCTCTGTCATTCAGTCGTATGATAGTGGGATCGGTCAAGGAGCCGGACTGGAGTCACATGGTGAGTTTTCACTCTTTTACACACACTGAACAGTGTCAATAAATGACCTTCCCAAGAACTGAAAGTAGGAAGTGCTGTCATTCGAGTGTGTCTGAATGTTAAGATGGCAAGAGTTTCTTAGTTGAACAGTGTTTTACTGATGTAAAGAGTGTTTCATGTCCAGCGTTGGGACACGTTTGATTTAATTATAAATGATGATGGTGTTTTTTATTAAACTATCAATTACAGTAAAAAGAAGGGATGAATGTGTTCATAACTGATCATGTGAAGTCAGTCTGTTTGCTCCAGAAGTCATGAGATCACGTCTGTATTTACTGAAGGATCAACAGACACTTGAACACGTTTTACTGGACCGTCCTGCTTTTATTCACTAATAGATGTTTGTAAAATGGTTTTGAGAACATTTTTAAACTTGTATCAAATGTTAAACTGAATGATATTATGTATTTATATAGTTTAATTGTGTATTGAGTTGAAATTGCGATGAATATAGCTCATATGGCTTAATATAATGAATGTAACACAGACGAGCATCGGTTCAGTGAGTGAGTCGGATGTTGATTCAGTGAAGTGATTCAGTGAACACTGACTCATGAAGCTTCTCCTGTCCTTCCCGTCTCTCTCTCTCTCAGGTGGATCCACCTTTTGTGCCATTGCTTCCCTTTGCATGATGGGAAAGCTGCAGGATGTTTTCAGCGAGCGCGAGCTGAACCGAATCCGGCGCTGGTGTATCCTCCGACAGCAGAACGGCTTCCACGGCCGTCCCAACAAACCCGTGGACACCTGCTACTCCTTCTGGGTGGGAGCGACGCTGGAGGTACGTCAGTCACGGATGTCTTTCTGCACCTGATATCTTGAATGTTGATTATTCTCCTCATATTCTCCATTGTTCAGCTCCTCTCTTCCCAGTCTGTCAGTAACGCTCTGTTTACTTCCTGTCTCTATGAAGCCCCTCCTTCTGAAAAGCACACTGTGCTCTGATTGGTCGGCTGGAGCAGTGTGTTGTGATTGGTGTTTGGGAAATGCCCCGCCCCTTACCATAACCGCCAGTTTCAACACACTACTGACTAACTCAACCAGGCCCCGCCCCTTTATTCTGCACATGAATTATTTAAATGAGGAACATTGGCCTCTCTCAGAGTCACATGTGCTCCTCTTGCGTCCCGCAGCTCTTGGACGTGTTCCAGTTCACCAACTTTGAAAAGAACCGGAACTACATTCTGTCCACGCAGGACCGTTTGGTGGGCGGCTTCGCTAAATGGCCCGACAGTCATCCAGGTAAGATTACAGCAGCGCCGGAGAACTTTTGTTTGCCGTTGTCAGTCGAAACCACAGTGAAACTCGATCCAGCAGAGATGAATGTGTAATTGATGAGGTGTTCCTGGAGATCTGGAGATGTGATGCGCTTCATTGTTACTCGTGACCGATAATCACACTGACCTCTAAAACCATCAAAGTCAAGTGACCTTTATTGTCTCCAAACTGCAGATGAACACAATGCTGTGCCTCATGGGAACATGTGAAATGCACACATGAACACAAGGAATCAGAATGAAGGTGTAGTTTACGACATGTGATGCAGAAACGAGCGGAGGACGTTAATACTTAAGATACATTTATATTTTAATATTTTAAATAAAAAAAAGGATTTTAAAAAAGAGTTTGAAGCCATGAAGCAAACAACCATATGACATCATCACATTAAAAATGATGGATAAATAAAACTTTTGATTTAAAGATGCTGATTTTGAATATAGAAACAATATATTTTGTTTATTGCAAAACAAGGGCTTGTATATAAATTAGGGCTGTCGATTTAATGCATTAATTTAATTAATTAGTTATAGAAAAATAACGCTTTAAATTATTAATGCATTTAACGCACTCGCCCCAGATCAACGTCAGCCTAAAATTCAAGATATCAGGGCAAAAATATCAGCGTTTCTGTTCTGAATGAATCTTTTTTGAATCTTTTTTTTTTTTAATGAACTCTGAATGAATCTTTTGAGCGAATCAGTCGGGTGAACGAATGATTCAATGACTCATTCATAGAGAGAGCCGTTTATTTCATTTCTGAATCAATCAGCCCTTTGAACGACGAATCGAATCGAATGAATGAACGACTCAATGACTTACTTGTTTAGACATTTACCGCCACCTACTGGCAGTTTTAGTTTCTTATTTAGAGTATTATTTTATTTAAAAAAAAATATTACATAATAAAAAACCCATTAAAGATATAGTTCACCCAAAAACTTAAATTTTATCATCGACTCACTCTCATGACCGCTGAAACCTAAAAGTTTGTGTAATAAATTCTCTTGAATCAATTTTTTGTTTCTAAAGCTTCTTTTTGTAATGATGCTTTTCTCATTTAACACAATAATGACTTTAAATGATCTTTTGAGAGTAATTTCTCAGCCAAATTTGATGTGCAATTAATTTGCAAATAATTAGATGAATCGCCACATCGTGTAATTAATTAGATAAATTATTTTAATCGCTTGGCAGCTCAAATATATATATATATAAAAGTAGTTAGAGAGCGATATTATTATTCGCAGTGCGTTATGGGAGTGAGCGGCACTAAAGGATTCTCCGATTGGTGTTGATTTCTACGCAGAATCATGGGTAATGTAGTCTTTCTGCTGTTAAACATAATTATCTAAAAAATATGTTGAAATAACGCAGGCTGATGACTGAACGGTTTCTAAACGATCATTCAATCGGAACAAACTCGATCCTGGAGGGTTCAGCTCAACCCTAATCAGTTCTAGAAACTTCCAGGCAGGTGTCTTGGAGCTGAACTCTGCAGGAGCGGGTTTGGACACCCCTGCTCTGTAGAGAGCGACTGATGACATCACAGGTCCTGAATGAGGTCAGCGTGAATTATTCATGAGCTCTTAAAGGCGCAGTAGCCGTTTGTTTCTCCGCAGTGGGTCTGTCAGCAGCAGGTGTTGCTCGAGTGTCTGACCTCTTGTCCCGTCTGTCTCCTCCGTCTGTCTCAGACCCTCTTCACACCTACTTCGGCATCTGTGGCTTGTCTCTGATCGGAGAAGCGGACCTGCGCAAGGTTCATCCCGCCCTGAACATCAGCGTCCGGGCGTTCGACGCTCTGCGGCAGCTGCACGGGACGTGGAGGCAGAAGAGCACATGACCGTCCGTCCGTCCCGACCTCTGATACCTCAGCAATAACAGCCAACGTGATGAATAAATGATCAGATCCAGCGTAATCTATTATTAAAGGTGTCGCTCTTTAGCCGTAGGTCACAAGATCGCTTCGTCCCGTCGAGCAGATTCATCGCTCCTCTTCAAGCTTGTTGTTATTATTTGTGCTGATTTCTGCCTTATGAAGGAGGACGAGCGGATGAGAAGATGGACGAGACGAGCTGATGTTCCTGCAGTAACACTGTATATCTGTTCATATTTTCACACGCAACAGACGTATTGTTTCTCTTATTCTGTGTAAAATCATGTACCTTCAGTGTCCTCTTCTGAATGTGCCTCTGACAGTGTGTGTGTGTGTGTGTGTGTGTGTGTGTGTGTGTGTGTGTGTGTGTGTGTGTGTGTGTGTGTGTGTGGCATCTTGACACTTGAATGTGTGTTTCAAGGATCAAAAAGTGAAATTATTTTTTCTACACTGTGGAAGTGACACTGCTCATATTTTATGATGATGTAAAGTTCGAGTGCTGGAGCTGACGGTCAATAAATCCAGAGCTTTTATCATGTGAGAAACAAGCGTTTATGACGGTTCACGTGTTTAATAGCAGTTCAATAAAACGGATGAATTTGAGATTTCTTCTGTCAGTGTTCAGTTTCTGAAGATTTAATTCATTATTTTTAGTCGCATCAGGACAAAAACACCAGTGTGAAACATTACATTATCTATCTTCTGCGCTTAATGTGTGCTTTGAGTAATATATTCATTAAGGGTTGTGTGTGTGTGTGTGTGTGTGTGTGTGTGTGTGTGTGTGTGTGTCAGCTAAAGTAAATCATTAACTTATAATCATGTTTGATTTTGAAAATAAGAGTGCTATTAAACGTCCTTGAGCAGAAAACATGACGGATATGTGAAGGACTGACCACACACACACTCACTCATACACACAGACTCACACTCGCACACACACACTAATAAACACAAACACACACACTTATTGTTTGTCTATATTGTGTTTTCTTTGACTGTCGAGACTGAAGAGCTGCACAAAAGTACGAATGTTTTATTCACATTAATTTTTTATTAATTTCTCTCAGAATCTCTGAATTTCAGGTACAAAGACACAAATTCCTGAATAAAACTCTTCCTTTATATTATTTTATAAAATATTGTGTCTGTCTGGATCTCGTGGAATAAGAGACTTCGATGCTGCAGAAGTTCATCAGGTGATAAATCAGATCATGCAGAATTATGGGTCAAAGATGGTTTGGATGTGAAGTCAGTCCCTCTAGAGCATCAAATGAATTATTGGATGTAACATTTAATAAACATCTGAGGAACAAATACTGTCTGAAAGACGAAGGACTGCAGATTTGTGTTTTGAAGTGAATAAATGACCCACAGATGTAATGAAGGTCACGTGTGCAGTCTTACACTGTATTTACTGTAACAAACTTCAGAGCTTCGACTCGATTCTGCGGGAGCTTCAGCGTCTGATTGTGTGACATGATGAAAGTTTTATCAGATCCACACAAAGAGCTGTCAGTCAGGCAGGCCACGCCCACAGCCCGAGCGAGTGGGCGGAGTCTCGCGTCTCCCGGAGTTGAATGAATCTCTCTGAAGATCCGCTCGCGGTTCGTGACAGAATCTCCCGGAGAGCGGATGATGCTGACTCGAGAAAACACATAATCATCTCCTCCACACCGCCGATCTGACCGTCAGGATGTCGGACTCCGAGATGTCCGAGTTCGCGAGTATCGTGGAGCGCCTCGAGAGAGGAGAGGTGAGGCGATCTGATGATAATAATGATGTGATCGATCGATTTATCACTGTCTTCCTCTGCAGGAATATTCCCTCATTCATCCGCTGCTGCTGTCAGTATATCCCGAATGACGTCACTTCTGTACGTTGCGTTGTTTTCGATCGTTTATAATATTTTGCGCTCATTTTCAGCGCGAGGAATCTGAATCCGAATGATGATTATTTTAATGTATAAATGTGCCGTTCTGTCGCGGACCCCGCCCCTTATTTAAATACTAAATGGTTTCGCTGCAGGGTTGCTATAGTGACGGCAGTGACTCCGCCCCACAGGCGGCTGGTCGGTCTCGCGCATTAACGCGCGTCACGTTGTTCGGTTCGTACTGAGATTCCCTCATTCAGAAGTTGAAGCGGAACGCGGAGTTTCTTTATTCCGCTCGCGATGATGTCCAGGCGAAGCTCGATCCTAGTAAGTCCCTGTTCATCCTCGTCAATGAAACTCCTGTTGTTTGCTGATTGTTTTGGGTTTATTTGATAAATGAGGCACTTTTAGGCTCTGAATAGAAAGGCGAAAGTGAACAATGGAAGTTTCGTTACTTCCCCAAGCGCGCGAGAGATCATCTGACCCGGACTCTGGGAGTTTAATCGCTGTGTTTGTCGTCGACAGGTGCCGATGAAGAACATCGAGCGGGAGCTGATCTGTCCCGTGTGTAAGGAGCTCTTCACGCACCCGCTCATCCTGCCCTGTCAGCACAGCATCTGCCACAAATGTGTCCGAGATCTGCTCATGCCGAACCACGACGACTCGTTCAGCACAGACGCGGGATCCGAGAGCTCGAACCCGGGCAGCCCTCGCTCCAGAGTCCCGTCCCCGAGCATGGAGAGGCTGGACCGGCTGGTGCGATCAGGTAAACCGCCTTGAGTCCGGATCAGAGAGACAGACTCTAGATGTTTTGAGGCTCCTTCCATCCGGAAGACCGTTAATTAATCAGGTTGATTAATGGATGGAAGTAATGTGGTTTAATTATTATTTATTTTTAAATCTGATTCTAAGATTTCTGCATCTTATAGGGTGAATTCAGGTTCACGTTAAGTGTCCTAATCACCCTGAATTCATTATATAAGAACTTATAATTAGACGCAAATCAGCTTTATAAATTCTAAGCCAAAATTGTTTATTTGTTGTTATCCTATTAAAGCAGATTTAAAGGGTTTGTTCAGACAAAAATGAAAGATCTGTCATTAATTCCTCACCCTCATGTCGTTCCACACCTGCAAGTTCTACGTTCATCTTCAGAACACAAATTAAGATATTTTTGATGAAATCCGAGATGTTTATTATGACTCAATATCTATAATCAACACTTTCAAGGTACTAAAGACATCGTTAAAACAGTCATGTGACTGCAGTGGTTCAACCTTAATGTTATGAAGAGACGAGAATACTTTTTGTGCGCAAAAACAAAACAAAAATAACCACTTTATTCAACAATCTCTTCTCTTCTGTCATTATCTCACTCAGGTGACGCAGTAACACAGTGAAGCTTCTGTGTTCACGTCCGAATGCCGGCTCAGTATTGGCCGAAGCTGATCACGTGATCAGTTGACGCAGGAGCCGGCCAATAATGAGTCGCCGTTCTGACGATGAACCTGGAAGCGCTGGATGTAAACAATGAATGAGAATGACACAGAAGAGATTGTTGAATAAAGTGGTTATTTTTGTTTTGTTTTTGCGCACAAAAAGTATTCTCGTCTCTTCATAACATTAAGGTTGATCCACTGCAGTCACATGACTGTTTTAACGATGTCTTTAGTACCTTGAAAGTGTTGATTATAGATATTGAGTCACAATAAACGTCTCGGATTTCATCAAAAATATCTTAATTTGTGTTCTGAAGATGAACGAAGGTGTGAGGGTGAGTAATTAATGAGAGAATGATAATTTTCAGCTGAACTAACCCTTTAATGACACGAACTCCATTATGTTTTGTTATCATGACACAATAACTGGTGTCGTTCAGACGCAGGAGTGGATCAGGAGGTTCGGTCACTGCTGTTTCAGTGTCTCATCTCTCCTCTGGCTTTCACTGCAGTTTTTCCCCCACAAGAAATGTGATGCTGTTTTCATGTTCGTACAGTCATTGGTTGTGAATCAGGTTTCACTCCACTTCTGTTCACGTTTAATCATTGTTAGTCTTGTCTCACTCTTCTCTCTGTTGCCTGCAGCCTCACTGAGGAGGTCGTTTGGAGGGAGAGGTAGATGTGGGTTATGTGATCTAATTAGCTGTAGTGAGTGAGTGTCTCTAGAACCCTGTGTGCTCGTTCTCTCGCCCGCCGCGAGCGTGTAGACGGACTCCGCCCGTACCGAACCTCCGCAGTGCGTCTGAGAGCGTGAGAACCGAGAGACGGCGCGCCGTTGCCGTGGAGGAGCACAGGAATCCCAGAGCGCCTCAGTTTCCAGCGTTAGTCTCCTGCTGAGAGACAATATTGAGACATTTTTTCTTCTAGACAGCAGCAACTAAATAAACAGCAGTGAGCTTGAATCAGGCAGTTGTTAAATAACGTCTCGTCACGTGATAAACGAGTGAACCCGCTCTACCCTTCTGTGTCAAACGCTTCTCTCCCGACTAACCGATTAACACTCCGTCACCCGCCGTCATCACTGACAGGCTGATGTGTGGTTTTGTAGGGGCTGTTTCTGGTCTGAGCGTTTATTTTTTTTCCCCCCCTCTGCACTGAGTCTCATTGCGGCAGCATCAGGTCCCAGCATGCCGTGCTGCAGCCTCCCCTCCCCGAGCGGCGCAGCACACTCACGGCCTAAGTACACGCTTTATTTAATCATGCACACTCCCATCCCTGATCTGACCCGGCGCTCGTTCAGATGCTCGTCTCCGCTCGTCATCTTCATCTTCATCGTCCGCATGCGTCGCTTCTCTCCATCTGTGCTGCACGAGTGTCTCTGCTGACGTTCTCTTCATTCAGTGTTTGTTTGGATGTTCTGTGTTTCAAATGCTTGCTGGAGAAGTGATTCTTTCACCCTGAAATGATTTTCCTGCTTGTGAAGCAGAACTGACCTGGACAGACGGGAGAGAGAGGCTTCGTGCTGCTTTAAAGCTGCAGTGTGTGTTGATGTGATCTCTGGGATAGATACCGTATGTTGACGGTAATGAGGTCACAGCATTAAAGGGGTGGTTGATTACGATTTGACTTTTTTAACTTTAGTTAGTGTGTAATGTTGCTGTTTGATCATAAACAACATCTGCAAAGTTACGACGCTCAAAGTTCAATGCAAAGGGAGATATTTTCTTTTACAGAAATCGCTTTTTAAGGACTACAACGAGCTTCTTCCTGGGTTAGTGACATCACAAACCCTAAAATTTACATAAACCCTGCCCCCGAGAACACACAACAAAGGGGGCGGGGCCATGTTGGGCTGCTTTAGAGAAGAAAAAGAGTTGTTTTTGTAAATGCCGTCATTTTACGCCGGACTGCTTCACAAACGAGGGTCAATTCAACACAAAAGATGAACATGACGGCACATGCTAGTGGATGAGTTGAATCAACTCCACAGCAACTACATCAATTTATCCACTAACCATTCAGAAACGTCTAAAAGTTGTAACTTCTTCCTGAGTCTCTCCATCAGTGTCGACTCCGGTTTGAACAATGTAAGGCTGAACACCGTTACTGACAATCCTCATTTTGGCTGCGTGAGATTCTCCAGCTTTGTTGTTGTTGAGCTGTTAAAGCTCCGCCTACTTTCCAGAAGAGCAGCAGCTCATTTGCATTTAAAGGGACACACACAAAAACGGCGTGTTTTTGCTCACACCCAAATAGGGGCAAATTTGACAAGCTATAATAAATGATCTGTGGGGGATTTTGAGCTGAAACTTCACACACACATTCTGGAGACACCAGATACTTTATTACATCTTGTGAAAGAAGCATTTTAGGTCCTCTTTATTAAAGCTTGTTTACCTGCAGATTCTGTTGAGCACAACATCTCGCGCTATACAGACCGTAAATGAAGCTTGTTCTGCCTCCTTTTCTGTTGAAGTGAGGAAAAAATCTTCTGTATTCTAAGCAATATTTTAAAGTATTATACAATATTGCAAAAGTTGTTGTTGGAGTCTAGATGTTAGATTAGTAACACCACCTGAAGGAAGAACAAGTAATCATTAAAAACAGATTTAACTGTGTGTCCAGAAATACTGGTTTTGGTTCCAGCCAAGTTTCTTTAAATAATGATGCATCACTAATTGGTGAAACACTGTGACTCTTTCACGACATTGTTCTGTTTGTTTGAGCAGACCAACATCTGCTAGTCATGTGGGTTTGGGGCGGGACTATCTGTTTGACTGACCAATGACTGACCAACCTGTTAGAAAATGATATTTGATCATCTTTGTAGTTCCGTTTGACAGAAATGACACACTGCAGCTTTAAAAACGGTGACCTCGATCTCATTCATCACTGTGAAATTCCTTATAATCATGTCTGTCATTCAGTTTTGTGGTTAATTTGCATTTTTGACCCATTTGAAGTTTCTCTTGTCCAGATCACTGTCTGCTGTTGTGCTGTTTCACTTTCTCTCTGAGTCTCTCCACTGTGTCTGACCTTATTTGATAGTGCTTCATTGTGTGTGTGTGTGTGTGTGTGTGTGTGTGTGTGTGAGTGCCGTCCACCCCTTTCATCTGACCGTTTCACGTGTTGAATCAGGGTCCATATCTTCTCCCGGATGGAGGCGTTCCTCTGTCACTCCCCGCGTCACCACCTTCCCGTGTCCGGGGTGTCAGCATGACATTGATCTTGGGGAGCGAGGGATCAGCATGCTCTTCAGGAACTTCACGCTGGAGAGCATCGTGGAGCGATACCGTCAGGCGGCCCGCGCGGCCGTCGCCATCATGTGCAACGTGTGCAAACCGCCCGCTCAGGAGGCCACCAAGAGCTGCATGGACTGCAAGGCCAGCTACTGCAACGAGTGCTTCAAGATGAACCACCCGTGGGGAACGCCGAAAGCCCAGCACGAGTACGTGGGACCCACCACCAACTTCAGACCGAAGGTACGAGAGATCATCCCCTAATCTGACCCTCCTCTCCAGAAATGTACTGAGCTGATGTTATCCGTCGTTTCTAGGTGTTGATGTGTCCCGAACACGAGATGGAGAAGGTCAACATGTACTGCGAGGTGTGTCGGCGTCCCGTGTGTCATCTTTGCAAGCTTGGCGGATCTCACGCTAATCACAAAGTCACTTCCATGAGCAGCGCCTACAAGATCCTCAAGGTACGTCCGGTTAACCCTCAGGGGTCTGAGGCTGATTTGGGGCCTGGAGAAGTTTTGACATGCCCTGACATTTTGTGCTTTTTTCAGTTGTTCATAAACATATTAATGGAAAAAGTGTCATTACACTGTATTCAGCACAAACTAGGCTACAATAATATGTGAGGAACATGTATGTACATGTTTGTGTTTTTGAAGGAATAACGTTTATGTGTGGTTATTGAAAAAACAAAAAGTGACTTAAGTCACTGAAATAAAGCCAAAAAATATATATTAAATCTGTGTTCACAAGACTTCTGGGTATTGGAGGTTGTAGACTAGAGTTTTTGCTTCAAAATTATGTAAAAATTATCCTTCCTACTCCTTCATATAAAACAATAGAGAGATTTCAATTTTCTAAAACATCTTTGGTCAAGAAACACAGTATGTGTGGAGGTGTGAATCATCATGAATAATGGGTCATTCTCATCTGAGAAGACAAAAGAATCGCATAAAAGAGCTCTAATGACCTGCATAAATAATGAGGCCTTTCAGTCAGATAGGCTGTGAAAAAACCCTCTGTTGATCATGTCTCAGCTCATTATAATGTAAATCAAACATACAGAAAAAACAGCAATACTGTGAAATATTATTACAATTTAAAATAATGGTATTCTATTATTAAAATATGATACTATGATACAAAGTGTCTGAACAGTTATGTTACCTCTATGTCATTTCATATAGGCTTTTAGCTTAAAAGCATGCACATTTGGAGAAATATTGATGGATTCTCATGTTTATGTCAATTTTCTATACAGAGGAGTAATATTTATTCAATATTTATTGTTATCACTATGAACGCTGGATACTGTTTTTAATTCATACTTGCAGCCGGAGGGCGCTCTGTGCACTTTTAGTCCACAAATGCCTGCTAAAGAAGAATAGACAATCCAGGAAATAACTGAACTAACAGAGGCCAGAGATCGCTAACTATGGCTATTCAAAACACTTTTCAAGACAATAAATACACGATTGAGACGATGAATGCATGTATTGACTGAATTTGCGTCTGAATAGCGCTGGCTCCGTGGGCGTGGCCGCATTAGCGGATAATGAATCAAGGACTTCTGACATGGCTCTCTTTTCATACAGATTACATAAACACAGAAGGTTTGTTTTCGATTTGACTTGTACGATTTAAAACCTGACATCTTAACGTTTCTTTAGACATAAGTGTAATTTTTTTTGTCATTCGTATTCACTAAGTTACAGTTCATTTTCTGAGAACTATCAGATTGGAGTTCCTTCAGAGGGAGAGGAGAAATCACGCATCATGTTAGTTTTCTTTATTTTACAAAAAGCACAACATTTTGTTGTTACTCTGAGTGTACACAAATAAAAGAAGATATTCCACAGATTAAAATGGTGTATAGCTCTTAATTGTATGTGCAACATTGACGGAGTATTTTGAGTCTCTTTCACACTAGTTAGAAAAAAAAAACGCGGTGATCACACCGGCGTGACCGCCGACCCGAGGGAGTTAAAGAGCCGCCACTGAACATCGGCCTGTCCTTCATCATCAGTGCTGGGGCGACGCATTACAAGTACCTCCAGTTATGTCATCAGATTACTTTTTCAAAATAACTAGTAATGCATTACTTTTAAATTTACAACAAAATATCTGAGACAAAAAAAATATCTACCACAAAAAAACAAAACAGATTCAGAATTACTCAAAATTAATGAAAACAATTAAATGCTATCTCAGAATATTACCCAAACCTGCAATAATTAAATATATTAAATTACACAAATATACTTTATGAACTTTTCTGCTGACCTTCAGTGATCCACATCAACTGTACTAATAAGCAAAAAAGACTTTAGATAAACAGCACATTTGTGTCTCATTTTTAAAAAATATTTATTGCTGAAGTGTGTGTTGAACTTTGAATGGCAGAACAGCTGAAAGGTTTTTTGTCCTGTGCTCTCTGTACAGGCGTGAATTTGCATTTCCTTCAGCCTGAGGCTTATTCACTTCACTTTTAGTGTGAAAGAGCATTTACATTTGCCAAAAATAGAACTTTTTTTGTTATTAAAACAAACAAACAAACAAGCCCAGCACAGGAGAGAAAAAGTAACACAAAAGTAATGTAACACTTAGTTCCTTTTCATAAAAAGAAACTTAGTAACAGTTAATTACTTTTTAGGGAGTAACGCAGTATTGTAACACATTACTTTTATAAGTAACTTTTCCCAACTCTGCTCATAAGAGCTCATGAACTGCATTATTTTTATTATTTTATAAGGTTTCTGAGCTGCACTTATAATATTAGTAGGATTTTTACATTAAAAACTGTCATAATTTAGAAATAAATGGTCATTTTCCACCCTGATTTTAGTCTCCTCAGTTGAACTGTTTAAGACTTCAGTGTAAACGCCCACCTGCTGTGATTGGCTAACATCTCTGCATGTATAATAATAGGGCTGTCAAGTGATTTTTGAAGTGAATTTTTAATCTAATTAATTACATGATGTGGCAATTAATTAAAATCATTAATCGCACATCAAATTTGGCTGATTACCCTCAAAATTAGTTTGAAATCATTGTGTAAAGCATCAAATAGACATTATTAAAAAAAAAAAAAAAGCTTCAGAAAGAAATATTTTATGTGATTCAACAAAGTGTATTACACAGAAACTTCTGGACCATGAGGTTGAGTAAATGATGACTCTGATGATTCTCATTTTTGGGTGAACTATACCTTTAATGTGGAAATACGGAAAGAAAAAAGAAATTATACTCTAAATAAGAAAATAAAACAGCCAGTAGGTGGCGGTAAATGTCTTAATGATTAAGTCATTGAGTCATTAATTCATTCGTTCAAACAGCTGATTCATTCAGGAGTGAAGTAAATGGCTCTCTTTATAAATGAGTCATTGAATCATTGGTTCGACCGATTCGTTCAAAACACAGAACAGTTCTGCTTTATTATATTTTCTTTGGCAAAAATTGAGCAAAACAGACAATATTGTGTCTAAAATAACACAACATTAACTTCTTTTTATTGAACTGTTGTATAAAATTTGTGTATCGCATTTGCACTCGTGTTATTCTGGACAGAAAAACGGCACATGTGATAGCTGCTGCGCTCCTTACTCGTGTGATATTGCTTAACTACATGATGTAAATATGAGTCAAAAACTCAAACGGCATTTTTGCCCCATATCTTGAATTTTAGGGACATTCTGACTCATTGTATATGTTCAGTGAGCTGTTGCCCTGCATCAGATTCATCATCAATCAACTCTATGAAATGTCACATGACCTACCCAGGTCTGGGCTGGGGCAAGTGCGTTAAATGCCTTAATAATTTTAACGCGTTATTTTTCACCGTAATTAATTCATCTAATTAACACGTTAAATTGACAGCCCTAATAATAAGAAGTGACACTCTTTTGAAAACCTTTACTATGTTTTTACTATTTCAGCTGCTGAGATCAGCTAATCCTGGAAAGTGATGATCATTATATCTAGATCTGGTCGTTAGGGTAGCTTGGTTTCAGGTTTTTTGTTTAGTTTAGTTTTTTTGTTTAATGAATGACCTCTACTTATATGCCAAAAGGTCAAGGAAGTTTTGATTTCTCAATTCAGAGAGTTATTCCTGTATCTGCCGGAGCTGAAAACGAGCGCTATCGTGTTTCTGGTGAATAGATTTTCCTGCGAGGGACCGTGATTAAGAGGCTCCGCCGGCGTCTGCTGAGTCAGAAATATTAGACGACTGTAAACAAGAGCTGTGACTCATCCATTTTTAATGTGATCGTTTCCATCTTATGATGTTCTGGGCGGATCACGCCAGTAGAGCTGTATTGTGTGTCTCTCGCTGTGCGGAAATCATGCGGGAGGTCGATGTTTCCACTGTGTTCTAATGGGCTTGACTTTTCTGTCAACAGGAGAAGCTATCGAAGAGTATCCATTACTTAATTAGCAAAGAAGACCAAGTGAGGACTCAGATTTCTGAACTGGAGGTGTTGATCAATCACACAGAGGTAAGAAGCCTGCTTGATCCTGATTGGTTGAGCTTCCAGAAACTCATTTTTATACGATATATTCTCCGTATCGCACACCCTTCTCTGCGTACGTCAGTGTTTTTGCACGATCGTCTCACAAGCTTCTCGTGAACGCAGGAAAACGGGCAGCTCGCAGAGAGACGAGCCAACGAACACTTTGAGCGTCTCTTCGAGACCCTTCAAGAGAGAAAGACCGAGATGTTGAGGTCCATCGAGCAGTCCAGGAACCTGCGTGTGGACCGGCTCCGGGGTCAGGTGGAGGAGTATCAGGGCATGCTGGAGAACAGCGGCCTCGTGGGATACGCACAGGAAGTGCTGAAGGAGACCGACCAGTCCTGCTTCGTTCAGACAGCCAAACTGCTGCACGTCAGGTTTGTGTCTCCAGGCTGGTTTGTCTCGCACTCGTTTTAGGGTCTCGCTGACGGAAGCTGATTAGTGACGTGTCTGTAATCCACTGGCTTGTGTTTCCAGATTTAAACCTCAAGGTTCACGGTACAGTCGCTGTAATCCTGATAACTGATCTCTATTAGTCCACAAAGCAGCTTTGACTTTCACTTTCCCACAAACCCTCACTCATTAATAGCAGCTATAATATAATGTGGCGAATCGACTCATTAGATCATCCTGGTCCGGATGGACTCTGTCCAGTCTCGTTTATTTCTACAGCGCGTTACACAATACCGATTGTTTCAAAGCAGCTTCACGGTAATAAATCATGTTGATTCTTCCTCTCCTGTAGCAGAGAATGAACGACATTGTTCCTCTTCTTTTTTGCTGTATGTCTTGTAAATGTTAGTGCGATGTGAATGACCTTCGTTGTTGTTGTTGTTGTTTTGAACAGGATTCAGAAAGCCACAGAGTCCCTGAAGACCTTCCAGCCCTCGGCGACCCCGTCGTTTGATGAGTTCGTGTTGGACACGTCGAAGGAGGAGATCTTGCTGAAGGAGCTCAGCTTCGGTGGCGGTAAGAATGAAGATCAGCACTTTCACCCGCCATGGCTCTGTTAGCAGAAGCTCTTTAGCACAGTAATCCCGTTACAGGCGTCACGAAGTCAATGAGAGAGTCTTGTGTAACACCTGGCCGACGCTGACAGGATGTCAAACCCAGTTTATGTGGAACATTCTGCACATCATTACAGGGTCAGAGGTGAATGATTGGGTTTTATTGTGTGTTTATTCATGGCACACTCGTCCTTGAGCTCAGGTCAGTCCTGCGGCTTTATCCTAATTAGCAGTTCCGCCACCTGGAGGATTTTGTCTTTGTTTAGATGATGGCATCTCTGCAGCGCTTTTACCTTAAGTTTCCTCTGTGAACGAAGGAAATGCTCACTTGCTGACCGCAGAAACGAAGGCACTTTCCTCTGAGAAACATATTGATCGACACTAATGCTCCTGTTGGCTGTAATCTTCATCACGGCAGCCGTCTAATGTGATTGCTGACGAGGCAAAACTCAGCGATGCACTTAAATCTTCAGTCTGCAGTGCAACAGATTCTCTCGTCTTCCACTCAACGTTTTTTTTCCCCTGCCATATTTCCTGGTTCTGCCGTCTCATGGTCTCCTCTGTCCGGCTTAATGCGGCTCCTGTTTGGATCAATAGCTTGTTATTCACGGAGAAGCTTTTGGGCGTCGTGCCCGGGCTCTTGGCAGACTAACTGGCAGCGACGGGCCCCGTTTCCACGGTGAGCAGCGCAGCTCCGTCCTCGGGTCACGTGTGTCTCGCGGTTGGAAGGGTTTAAGGTCTTTCTTAGAGGAACAATAATAGGACTGTGTGACGGCAGGATGATGCCACACTTTAAACCGGTTCACAGCAGCTCTTATTAGGGCTGGGTATTGACACAATTTTCACGATTCGATTACTATTTGATTTGATTCAATATCGATTATTTTGGATGTAGTATTTCAGTTTCAGCACATGGCAAATTTTCTAGAGGAAAAAAATGCTGTAAACTACACATGAGAGTCAGCTGGTGCTACTGTAATAATACTGAAGGTTAAATTAACTTATTGATATACAAACACTTAAATTACACTCAATTATGTTTTTATTATAAATAAAGTTCAGAATTACATAATCATATTTCTACTCCAATTCGTTTTTTTTTAAATATAAACATTTAAATCGTGGCTGTCATAACTGATTTATTCAAACATGCATTAAATATTGAAGAACATTAAAGATTATAATGAATATGTAACGGTGCATAGCTATATTTATCTTTCTAGAGTTCACTTTTCTAGCTGACTAATGAGTTTATGGTCACTGAATGTGTTTTTCTGAGGTAAATGTGACGTCACGTGACATTGAAGCTGTTTTATTGACGTCTTTCCGAGGTTGAAGCACTGATTGAGCGATTACACAAGACATGATACAGATTTCAGTAAGTTGTACTGTATATTTTAACATACCTTCAGATGTTCATGTTTATTTCGCTGTAACTGGTATTAAAGCGGAGGAGAGGATGATCACATGCTTCTCTTTAACTGAGGCGCTAAAGCGATCCGTCACGCCACATTAAACAGTGTTTATTTTCTGAATCTCATAATAAGATGGACGTCATTTGAAATCTGAGACTTTGCTTCATATCAAAAGTAACAGATTATTGCGATTTATTGGATGGGAGGAGCTACATATTCTGCTCATTCATCAACTGAAAACAGACTAGACTAATCGATTCTTGGGATTTAAGAATCAATATCGGTTCGTAAAAATGAGAATCGATTAAAATCGAGAAATCGATATTTTTTTACCCAGCCCTAGCTCTTAAGTGACTCTGAGATTCATCTCGACCTTGTGTCACGTCACTTCTTCTGTTGTGTTTTGTGAATAAATATAATCATCTGAAGGTCCAGTTATTTGTGAGTTGTGTTTTTAGAAGGAGTTTATTGTCTGTATATTATTTTTCTGCCAGCACAACCTTCTATTGTGCCGTCCTCTCGTGAACATGGTGTTTTTTCTTTTAAAGAAGCTGCTTATATAGAAAATAGTAAAAAACTGCAGACTCGTGTTCTGTATGTTCCCTGAGAGAGTCACATGACAAACAAGAATGACAGAAACGTGTTGTTCATCCGTCTTTATTGCAGCAGTTTCACGTCATGTGACAGTGACGTGTGGATGCTTGTGAATAACTAAAAGACTGAAATGCTGTTCATCTGTTTCCCATCAGCCCCTGAACCTCCTGTGATTGACCTTTCTCGCTGCCGCGTTTACAACGAGGGCCTGATCCACTGGCGTCTGTCTGAAGACTCGCTGCCCACAGATCATCATATTGTGGAGTTCAGGAAGCTGGGCGGAGAGGATGAGGAGGAGGAATCGCGCTGGATGGTGACCGAACGCGTGTACGGCTCCAGCACGGTGGTGTCGGATCTGGCCGGCGACTGTCGTTACGCCTTCAGAGTGAAGAGCTGCCGTAACGGCCTGTTCAGCCCCTGCAGTCCTGAGGTGACCTTCCACACGCCTCCGGCTCCAGGTAAAACACTCCGGACCAGATCATCACACACACACACACACACACACACACACACACACACACGTTCATCGTTGCGTTGCTCCATTTATCAGACGCTGCAGTGAAGTTCCTGCTGATGTTGATTAAATCTGAAAGGCTCTATGAGTCAAACAGCCATTGATTGAGATCTGTGACTGATGAATTGTGTCTCTCCAGTGTTTGGCTTCCTGTTTAATGAGAAGTGTGGATTCAGCGCGGAGCGGCTGCAGCTGAGCAAACGCCGGGACTCTGTGGAGAGCATGGCGGGGATGAGTTTCCTCTTGGCCGCAGAGCGCGTTCAGACGGGAAGTTACATATGTCTCGACTACATCATCGGTGATACGGGCATCTCTCACGGCCGCCATTACTGGGCTTTCCGTGTGGAGCCCGATTCCTATATGGTGAAGGTCGGAGTGGCCTCTGACTGCAAACTAACAGAGTGGTTCCACAACCCTCGTGACACCAGCAGCCCCCGGTGAGACACACACACACACACACACACACACACACACACACTCATTCAGTAGACACTTTTATCCAAAAAGACTTACAAATGATTCATCTTAAAGGGGATCTATTATGCAAAATTCACTTTTATAAGGTGTTTGAACACAGTGTGTGTAAACAACAAAATCCACCCACTCCTTTTTTATAATCCCCATAAATCATAAACAGTCTCTCCAGATTTCCCCTACTCTTAAAGTCGGTAAAGTGTTATATATTTGCCCAAATCATTTTACACCAGACTGCTTCACAAACGAGGGTCAATGGACCATATGCACGGAGCGTTCTTTAGAACTTCTGCATTAATATAATCCAGCTGGAGAACGTCCGGTGAGAGTCATGTGCTGGTGTGTGGAGCATCAGTAGTGTCATACTTAGTTTATCATCAGAATATAGTCACTTAAATAGTCAGGCATAGCATTAATTTAGTTATTCAAACGTGAGACGGCATAAAAAAATAAATAAATAAAGACGTTCCTCAGTGTTCCTCCTTGGATAAATTCAATTCGACCATCAGTTTTCACTCTTTTATGTGGAAAAAAGCTTCAAAAATTAAATATTGTGCACTTTAGCTAGTTAGATTAATGTGTGTTTTCACAAGTGTGCTGAAATCACTGATCTTGTGCTGCACTGACTGACAGCTGCTGTGATTACAATAGGTGTCCGATTTCTGTGTCATTTATTCACAAGAAAAGTTATAGTTTTTATTAAGATTTTTTTTAACATTTCATATTTCACACTGACAAAATGTATTTTTAAACCTAGTTATTTTATAATGTTCAATATTTAGCCAAAAACAAAGTGAAAAAGGAAATGGCTGATATATGCGCAGATAAATGCTACTTTGCCGCCACCTGCTGGTTAAAGTAATTATTATTATTGGTAATTATTGTCTTATTTATTTTTAAATAAGTGTTTTCTATCAAATGTTGAATTTCCTACATTTTTAAATGTTCGATTTTACAGTGAGGACAATCTCAGAAGGATGAACAAATAATGTTTATGGTCATCACATTAAAAATAACATTTGAAGTGCTGAAGTGTGTGTCTAATTACAGACACGGCATTTATAAACGGTCCCAATAGCTTCATCTTTATTGCAGTCAATAAAAACGTCCAGTTTCATTCTAAAAGTTGTAACTTCTTCCTGAGTCTCTCCATCAGTGTCGACTCCGGTTTGAACAATGTAAGGCTGAACACCGTTACTGACAATCCTCATTTTGGCTGCGTGAGATTCTCCAGCTTTGTTGTTGTTGAGCTGTTAAAGCTCCGCCCTCTTCTGGAAAGCGGAGCTCATTTGCATTTAAAGGGACACACACAAAAACTGTGGTTTTTTTGCTCACACCCAAATAGAGGCAAATTTGACAAGCTATAATAAATGATCTGTGGGGGATTTTGAGCTGAAACTTCACACACACATTCTGGAGACACCAGAGACTTTATAACGTCTTGTGAAAGGAGCGTTATAGGTGCCCTTTAAAACACATCAACACATATTGCTCGCATTACAGTTTGTAAAATTCTCCCCAACATTTTCTGTCCCTCTTCTTTCCACGCAGGTACGACCATGACAGCGGGCACGACAGCGGCAGCGAGGACGCCTGTTTCGAGGTATCGCAGCCCTTCACGCTGGTCACCATCGGCATGGGCCGTCTCTTCATCCCCAAAGCCTCCGCCAGCGCCGCCTCGGGGGAGCACGGCAGCCGCGTCCTGCCCGCGCCGCAGAGGATCGGAGTCTGCCTGGACTACGACGCCGGACGGGTGTTTTTCTACGATGCCGACAGCATGCGCTGCCTGTACGAAAGACAGGTGGACTGTTCTGGCACCATGTACCCTGCATTCGGACTCTTGGGTGGGGGGGCGGTCCATCTGGAAGAGTTCATCACAGCCAAGCGGCTGTCCTACATGTGAGGGATCCCGTTTTGGGGCGTCCCGGAATATTGGTGTCTGTTAGTATTCTGTGTAGTTCTCTCGAGTTCCTCAGTAGATCGTCGTGTGGGTCGGCCGGGGGCGTGTCGCTGTCCAGTTATACAAGTGAATCTGGTTCAAGAGCCAAATCCGATCTCGAGTGCCTACGTGCCTTCAATGACATCAGCCGAGCGGAAGTTTCACACAGACCATCAGGTTTCACGCAGGGCACCTTAATACACCGAAATATAATGCAAAGCCTCACAATGTCACTTTCTGAACAATGTGCACTGATACTGTTGATTACTTACCACCGTTTACACGCAGTTAATGAGCTTAAGGATGATTTGAACACAAGAATTCACTACTGATTGTGCACGGTTTTCTTTTATTGTAGCAGCACCTGCAAAACTTAGAAATGTTTGAGAGTAAATAAAAACAAATAAGTCTGTCCTAGAACATCATGTAGATATGATTGTGAGTTTTCTGAAACGCATGAAACACCTTTAAACGAAATGTAGCCTCTGAATCAAACCGGTGCTGATCAAACAGAACCTAAATATGATTCTATGAGACAGACCTGAACACCTTAAATGTACTTACTGTATGCACTATAATTGCCAAGGCAAATGTCTTGACTGGACTAACATGGCCTTATTGAATAACCGCAGGCTCGTCGCTTCATTGGGCAGATTACAGGCTAGAAAGGGATTGGACTGACTCCTGCTGGGATATTGGAGTGATTCTGCAGGCACTACCTACCTCTGAGTGAAGCTGGTTCTTGTAGTTTATGATGTAGTTGTGCTGCACAAGTCTTGTGATTTGATTCGTATTCTTCTGAGGAGGATATAAACATGTTGGAGCATTTTAGGGACGCGTCCTACTACTTGATTAGTGTGTTATTCTGTGAGTTATTTCCCTCTTTATCTTGTCAGTAAATCTCATGCTAATCATTTTGGTACATTGTGAGCGCATAAAAGGAAACTTGTCTTCTGAACACTTTAGACGATTAGATTGAGCTTTTACCTGTTTGTGATCATTTAAAAAAGTGTGTTAATGTATGAAATCAGTGGTTTTTCCAGAAGGACTAGTGTGCCGTGTGTGCAATTCCACAGTTTTCTTTCAGGGTTGTTTAGTTGCTGTATGATTTAATTTTCACTTTTTCACATACTCACTATCAGAACGGTTTATTTTCTTGGGTTCGATGAGGAGTTAATGTCACAGGTGTGTCATGTCACAGAACGTGTGTGTTTTGGAAGCCTGTAACCAAATGTTTTGCCAGTTTCTTGTACATGTTAAACTGGGTCTGTAATCGTTGCGGTGTGTCGTGTGCGGTACTGAGGCACTTTAAAGCATGTCAGCCACTGAGCTTGGTGCAGGTGCAATATCATGTAGAAGACAGGTGGCGCTGTACGATGCTTTAATGGACACAAGGATCTGTCTCTGTCACCTGCTGTTATTTTTAATGTACTGTGGGCTTTTGTATTAAATAAATGAATGTCCTTTTAGGATCTGTATCAGTCCTGTTGTTTCTTTCACCCCATAAGAACTGTTTAAATAACAAAATTAAATGATTAAAAAGGGATTTAAGGGGATAACGAAAAAGAAATAAGATCTGTAAACATTCCAGGTCTATATTAGGTAATCAATTCAAACTATTTGCAAATAATAATATATTTTTTATATTTAAAAATAATAATATTTTTGTTTCTTGTCTCGTTACATTCAGTTATGAATTGCATAAATCATTTCATAATAATCAAATAATATCATGTTTTCTATTCAAAACTGTGAAATTTCATAAAAATGGTGAGTAGTTTGCAACACTACATATTAATGATGAACGCTGTTTTGTCATCTTAACAAAAAACAAAGTGGTGCATAATGGAGAGCAGCATCAAATATTTGGAGGGACATTTTGGCCATTTCTAATTATTATCTCAGTGTCTATGGTGGTTAAGGCCCTGCTATGACTGATGAATATATTCTGATGATGAAATATAAATAAATTAAAGCCTACAGAAGAGTCTGTCAGGCTGTAGAAAGAATAAAAAAACAACTACAAAAAAAGAAGAAAAAAAAAAGTGGCTGTCCAGGTTTGAATAGATAAGTGTAAATAAGATAAGAAAAGAATGAATGTGTTCTTAAATTGGTTTAATTTTTGCGTCATTCTGTCTCACAAAGCAAAGCTATTGTCATATAAAAACATCTGCTAAGTAAAGTTAATCCTGTGTAATGTAAAATAATTTATATTTTAAGATGAATCAGTCTAGTGTTTTTTTCCAGTTGATGACGTGCTGCTGCTGATCACGTGAGTGTAGTTCGTTACTGTGAGATTGTGTGGTTTTTATAATAAATTAACACTGCTTTTGTCATTTTTTTACAAGATTTTAGACAAAATTTTAACCAACATTTTGGTTTTACCGAATAACGATATTTTCAAACGATGCTAACAGGCTGATATAACTAGCTATCAAAAGGACGATCAAACATTTTATATTTAGTACAAGTTTTTAAAATATTACAACATTTTCCATGTTTTATAGCGGTTGCACCGAATGACCTGATGTTTCGGGACATGCGTATGATCAAGTGAAAACATGAATTTATCAAATAGTTAAGAGAGAGTTAGTTACTTTGTTTCATGACCATGTGGTTCTTTGCAGATGTCTGAATGATGTCACATCCTGTCACATCCAAAATGGTCCCTTTATATTGGTTACTCCGAATGACATCAATGAAATTTTTCCAGAAATTCTTTCTCATAACAAAGCAATGACTTCTACACATAATTTTAATACCATTTTGCACTGTTAATAAAGGCCTTCTGAAGCGAAACAATGCGTTTGTGTAAAAAAAAAAAAAAAAATCCATATTTAACAAGTTATCTACTAAATATCTAGCTTCTACCAGACCACCCTCCGTATTCAAGTTAGGAAGAAAGTGTAAACAAGCGTCGCGTCAGTTACACTTTTTCCGTAAATTCAACAGGGAAGGTGTAGGACGTAGCGTAAGCTTTTTGAACTCTCTCAAAATGGATTTTACTCTTTCATATGGAAGGCGGTCTGGCGGAAGCTAGATATTTTACTTCATAACTTGTTAAATATGGATTTTTTTTAACAAACGCATCGTTTCGCTTCAGAAGGCCATTATTAATCCCCTGGAGCCGCGTGGAATATGTTAATAATGGATGGATGTGGATGGAGACACTTTCTTCAGCTCATACTCGTTTGGTAACGCTTAACGTTACTGCCATTATAAAGCTCGGATGCGTTTATTAATATTTCTCTGATTGTATTCATCAGAAAAAATAAAGTCCTATACTCCTAGGATGATGGCTTGAGGGTGAGTAAAGCTTGGGGTAAATTTCATTTGAAAGTGAACTAATCCTTTAAGGCCTTTGGAGGGGAAAAAAGACCCGTCACGTCATTGACCCACTAATACACAAAAGTGTTTTTATAGGATGAATCAGTCCAACACACTGAAACTTTCATATGCAGCGACTGAAACTGATGAAAACCTCCTCAGATGTGCATTAAAGCTGCTCATAATATTACATATAATACACAAATACAGAAGTCAGTAATAAAACGCCCATCATATCATTAATTACCAACTGGTCATGTTTAATTCTGTGATTCTGCGCGTTTACAGCTTCAACTTCCGCGCTTTCCTTCTCCAAACCCTATCAACGAATTAGGACCGAATTAATTCTGGACAACTGTCAGTATTTTTATTCGTTGTTATTCATTGTCAAATGTTTTGCAGCTTTTCCCGATAATTCCTATTGAATTGATTACCATGTTGTTGAATATAATTATTGTGTAGTGTGAAACTAACCTGAGCCGTAGCGAGGACAAAACACGGACAGATTCCCTCAGCATTTCTTCATCTGTTTTACCGCTGCGGCTTTAATTCACCAGATTTTCTCTCGCGCGCTTCAGCTTTTAAACAAGCATTTTAAAAAGAGCGCGACTCCGTTACTAGGGCAACGGTGACGTTGACGTTCAATCTCACGCCTAACGGTCATTCTGTCCCATCATGCACTGATGTTAAGCTTCTCAGTTATTTCTTGTGACGCGTTTATTCAAGTAATTCTGTGAAGAGTTTATGAATGTTTGCCCTAGTTAACGCCCACTAATCGGTGCTGAACTGATCTGGAGCGGAAAGTGTTTGATTCTGTGAGATTGTCTGAAAGTTACTGGACTTTAAAGCGAGAGTTTTCTGTCACACCATCGCTTTGATCAGCTATGGTAAGTGTTTGTGATCTTGTTTTAAATATTGTCTTTATTCTTCACTTAAAATGTGTCGAAGACTTGAATTATTTCTATATTTGACATAGGTGAATTAGTTAAAAGCTCTTCAAAATACATCTGTTTAATTGAGATTAAGCTCTTATACAACTGTGCTGTACTTCTGCAGCACATAAAGAAATGCCATGTAAACAAATGACTGTAATCTGTGACTAAAACCCAAAGTCCATTTGCTTGTTAGAATTAATTCATTATGCTGAAAATAAGCAAGTCCAAAAATGTGGAAATTGGTGTGTAATTAGATAAAGGACTGAAATATATACCAGTTCAGAGAGACACGAGGGTTAGATGAAAAGTGACAAAATTAATTTAGAGAAATTAGTTCTTGAGTTTTTAGTTTTTCTCACAGGAAGTTTTTCTGCCACCTGATAGAAAGAACACTTTTAAACTTCTACTTGAGCTTTTAGGCATTCACAGGTCCTGATATACTGTAGATGTGATGATGATGATGATGATGATGAAGATGATGAAGTCACTCATTTACTGAACTCACGCAGTCACCAGGATCAAATCTCTGATCTCTAACCCATACAGGACCTGAGTGGGTTTTTTAGGGTTGTATGAACCTCATCTGTCATCAAACACTGCAGCATTTCTTATGACTCTTGATTAATTAAAGGGTTAGTTCAGCCAAAAATAAAGATTCTGTCATTAATTACTCTCCCTCATGTCGTTCCACACCCGTAAGACCTTCGTTCGTCTTCAGAACACAAATTAAGATATTTTTGATGAAATCCGAGAGGTGTATGACTCAATATCTATAATCAACACTTTCAAGGTCCAGAAAGGAACTAAAGACATTGTTAAAACAGTCATGTGACTGCAGTGGTTCAACCTTAATGTTACTTTTTGTGTGCAAAAACAAAACAAAAATAACCACTTTATTCAACAATTTTTCCTGTTCTGTTAGTCTGTTACGCAGTTGCTGCAGTGCTGCGTTTCTGTGTTTACATCCGAACGCCGGCTCATTATTGGCCGGATCCTGCTTCAGTATCACGCGCATGCATCATGCTGATCACGTGATCAGGCGTCGGCCAATAATGAGTCGCCGTTCTGACGTAGAACCTGGAAGCGCTGAAACGACAATAGTGTAACAGAATGGCAGGCTAAAGACTAATTTGTTGAATAAAGTCATTATTTTTGTTTTGTTTTTGTGCACAAAAAGTATTCTCGTCTCTTCATAACATTAAGGTTGAACCACTGCAGTCACATGACTGTTTTAACGATGTCTTTAGTTCCTTTCTGGACCTTGAATGTGGTTGCTTTCAATGGAGGTAAAAAAAAAAAACCTCTCGGATTTCATCAAAAATATCTTAATTTGTGTTCTGAAGATGAACGAAGGTCTTACGGGTGTGGAACGACATGAGGGAGAGTAATTAATGACAGAAACTTAATTTTTGGGTGAAGTAATGATGTGGTCCTGTAATGAGCACATGTGTGATGAAGGTGGTGGCAGCTTTCTTTCCTCGTGTTTAAAACTGTATTTTGTGTATCTGTGTGTTGGATAAAAACCCTCAATGACTGCTAAACATGTAGCATTAAAAAATGTGTTGATTTTTCTTCACCGTCATCTAATAACAACAAAAAGTAACTATGAGGAGATTGGGGACCTTGAGGAGAAATAAATATGGTTTTCTCTTTCACTTTTGCAGGCACTTTTGAACACATTTGGGCAAATCTAAAGGTTTGAAACGCATCCGTTCTCTAAAGCAGCAGCTCCGTTTGAGAGCAGCATGGCGAACGAGTCTCTGTCCGCAGGCGTCATCTGTGATCAGGAGATCAGGAGGGAATATGAGCTCGTCCCAGCCGTCACCTGCTCCACCTGCTTCGCTCTCGGCCTCATTTACTGCTTCTGCGGTGAGTCTGAAGGAAAATCATTTCAACATTAACGAGGTTAACTCACATGAATGCATTAAGAGTGTTGAAATGATTTGTACTGTGGTTTTCTTTAAAGGTAAAGAAAAGATTTGACTATTTACTTTGTGCAGTTAAATACACATACAGTAAAAACGGAAATTCAGTATAACCAACTATAACTTTAACATGTATTTTATGTGAGAAATTTGAATTTGCTGGCAATTGTTGTGGGTTATTTTGCTCTGATCCTTGCAAACAGGGTCATCTCACACAAACCGTTTGTCTGTGGATCATGAGAACCGATCTGACCGACATGGACTCGCGCGGCTTTCTGCTCTCAGCGTTCATGTTTTGAGCTGGTGCAGCAGTAATAGTTACACAAGGAAACTGAGAACAATGAGAAAGTGTGTAAAATGTTGTGATGTTTAAAATATGATTAAATTCTATTATAAAAACAGATGGACTAAACAAACACTTTCTGGGACCAGCCTTAAATCTCTGTACTTGTTTCTCCAAATTTAGCTCTATTGTTACACAGGAAGGACTTCCAAAAATACCAGAACAGCTAACCTGCTGCGTTTGTATAAAAGCTCTTCCTGTTTTTTGCTGAGCGACAACAGAATTTGACTTTGAGATAGACAACTAACTACTGCATCTGGGATCATCAAAACACACTATTGTAATCGGTTTCTTGTTGTAATAGTGGGAATTAAATAAGTGTGTGCAAGTGAAGCTCTGACTATGATTGTTGTTGTTCAGGTTACCGCTGTTTTAAGCTGGTGATGTTCCTGTCGGGCCTGGCGTTTGGCTCTGGCGTCGGACACCTGCTGTGTCTGCAGGAGCGGCTGCTGGACGGTCAGACGCGTGCGGCCGTGTCTCTGGGCGTGGGGTTTCTGCTGGCGCTCGTGGCGGTGCTGGTGCGCAGCGTCGGACTCTTCCTCACTGGTCTTCAGCTGGGGTCGCTGCTCTCTGTCGCCGCCCTGCTGCTGCTGGGGCAGTATTACCCCATATTTAACCCCGCGTGGGTTCCTGTCGGAACGGTCCTAGGAACCAGCGTTTTCTTCGCCGTGATCACGCTGTGCTGGAGGAAGGCCATGACGGTCGCTGCTACGGCGGCGGTTGGGTCTGCCGTGGCTGTGGCGTGTGTGGATTACTGGGTGGAGATGCCCATGTTGGTGTCCCGGGCGTATGAGGGTCTGCAGAGACGCCAGGGCTTGTGCTGGTACAGCTGGGCAGTGATTGGGATCTGGCCTGTACTTGGAGCACTGGGAACGCTGGTCCAGTGCAGAATCACAGCCGCTGATGGTAGGAGATCATCACTGACAAACCACAGAAAACATCTAGGGCCACATTTCACCACATATCTTATATCTTGAGAAATAAAAATAAAGTGTTTTTTATGGAAGCTTGTTTCTGCCATGAAATGAAAAATAGAAAGGGTAATTGTGACTTTTTATCTCACATTGCGAGATATAAAGTAAGAATTGCGAGATATAAAGTAAGAATTGCGAGTTATAAAGTCAGAATTGCGAGATATAAAGTCAGAATTGCGAGATATAAAGTCGGAATTGCGAGATATAAAGTCAGAATTGCGAGATATAAAGTCGGAATTGCGAGATATAAAGTCGGAATTGCGAGATATAAAGTCAGAATTGCGAGATATAAAGTCGGAATTGCGAGATATAAAGTCAGAATTGCGAGATATAAAGTCGGAATTGCGAGATATAAAGTCAGAATTGCGAGATATAAAGTAAGAATTTTCGAGATATAAAGTAAGAATTGCGAGATATAAAGTAAGAATTGCGAGATATAAAGTAAGAATTGCGAGTTATAAAGTCAGAATTGCGAGATATAAAGTCGGAATTGCGAGATATAAAGTCGGAATTGCGAGTTATAAAGTCGGAATTGCGAGATATAAAGTCGGAATTGCGAGATATAAAGTCAGAATTGCGTGATATAAAGTCAGAATTGCGAGATATAAAGAAGTCAGAGTTGCGAGATATAAAGTCGGAATTGCGAGATATAAAGTCGGAATTGCGAGATATAAAGTCGGAATTGCGAGTTATAAAGTCGGAATTGCGAGATATAAAGTCAGAGTTGCGTGATATAAAGTCGGAATTGCGAGATATAAAGTCGGAATTGCGAGATATAAAGTCAGAATTGCCTTTTTTATTTTTTTATTTAGTGGCGGAAATCAAGTTCTATAGTTTTTATTTTAAAAACAATGTAAAAAATCTCATTCTTTGTACTGTAATTTGAAAAAAGAATGATGTATCATACACTAACTAGAAAAAGAGCAACTGAGGCATTAGCGTGGATTGGAATAGTTGATTTGTTCAGGGTTTTCCTGGATCACGGATGGCGTGTTGATTGACATGTCGTATCTGTGTGTGTGTTAGTGACGGGTAAACAGAAGCAGCTGGATCTAACGAGGATCGGACGGACACATGACCAAGGAACGTGTCGCCGCAGACCGCCGGTCCTCCAGCGCTACACAGGAGACGTGCTGGCCCCGGTACGGCCCGATCACATGACACATCCACAGAGACCAATAAGAACTCATACAGATGAACAGTGTTTAATCTTAGTCTTTCTTTTTCTCCAGAGTTATCTGGCGAGTTTGCGAGAGCGGCAGACGAACACGGGCTCGTCGCTCTGGAGTTTGACTTCCGTTCATCACACCGTAATTGACTTCGATTCTGAAACGGGATCATTGGTTCCTCTCACAACTTCACCGTCGGCTCTTCTCCGACTGTAAGGAGAAGGAGGATCTGTGGATTTTCATAGACAGGTTTTCTGGGCTCTTCATCCTTTCATTCTTCAAATCACTGCTTGACTTGCACATTGTAGGGAGCTGACACTCTGGACGAATGGTCAGTCCATCACAGGACTCACACACACATTCACACTTATAGACTATTTAGTGTCTTCAATTCGCCTGTCCTGCATGTCTTTGGATTGTGGGAGAAAGCGGAGCACCGGAGGAAACCCACACCAACACGGGGAGAACATGCAGACTTCTGACAGAAAGACCTTCTGGCTCCGCTGGGACTCGAACTGTGGAGAACAGTGAAGTACCATTAACTGAGGGGCGAATTCATCGAGCACTGAACACGGCATCATTTCTTATTCACAAGACACTTTGATTACATTGAGATGTTTGCATAAACATTTATATATATATATACAGTGCTGGGTAGATTACTTGCAAATTATAGTTTGTTACTGATTACAAATTACATGACGAAAATTTTAGTTAGTAATTTAATCTAGATTTTCATTTTAGGTAATGTATTCTATTTTTAGATAGATGGATAGAAAGCAGTATAACGCCACCTTGTGGACACACTGTTACTTATATATAAAATTTCACACTTGCTGAATTTTAATTGTCAAGTGTTAGCAGCATTTTTGATTCATCTGTTAAGCATGTTAGCAGAAGATGTTACATTTGTAACTTTGATTAAGCAGTTGTATTGAAGTTGTACTGTTTTTGTGGCGCCCCCTATTGGCAGAACTGGCACAATGTCCTTGTTCTTGTGGGTACTTTCAAAATGAGTGATGTTCTCTTGCTGAGTGCACTAAAACATGTCATGTGACTCATGTGTCATTTGTGTCATTCACTCCAAACTGTGCCAAAACCTCCTGTGCTGTTAGAGGTTCAGATTCATTGTGCTTTTAAATCTCATGTTTAATTTAAAATCATTATTTCTGGCATGACAAATATGTGGATATTCAGCAGATGTTTTCCAGGAGGTCAGATTAACTTCATCAATGATGAGACTGATTCATCCAGGAAAATTCTGTCATCCTCATGTTCATCCAAACCCCTATGAATTTCATCCTTCTGTGGAAAACAAAAGGAGATGTTCAGCAGAATGTCCTTTATTCACACTGGACCTCAACAAGGACACATCAGTATCATAAGAGCGCTCCAAGTGACTAATGATCTAATGATGCTTTATATAAGAAACAGACTCAAAAATAAGCTGATTCTCAATTCCAGCATGAATAGGATGAACAGTGAAGAACACTTTTATGGTGCCTGTTTGGCACTAATGGAGCTTTTTTCATTGTCCAAAAACAGCACATCATGGACCCAATGCATTATTATCCTTTTGTGTTCCATGGAAAAGTGAAAGTCACAAGGGTTTGGAAGCTGAAATATTCCTTTAAATGTGATGCATTTATCTCGGTCGTCACTGAAAATGATGCTGTTTGCACCAATGAAAACATTTACAATTAGTTTCAGTCCTTTTTATTAATATTAATACAGATGAATAATGAGCCACTAATACACCTGTTGCTTCAGTCATGTATCATGTTAGAGAAAGAGAGACTACTAATAAACTGCTGACAATGACTTCCTAATATGTCTTTTATCTTTACTGTAGCGATTTATGATATGAAAATAATTTATATTCATGAAAATAATATTTGATTAAAGCAGGTCTAATCGTCACACGGCATCCATGGCTCTCTGGCGCGGAGCGGATAGCCCTTCTCCAGCAGCATCGCGGGACTCGTGCGCCAGTACTGCTCGCCCCTGAACACGTACACCTGTCCGTCGGTCCGTGCGAAGGCGGCGTCCGGATCCGAGGGCAGGCCGGCGATGAGCTGGGCCAGAGGTTTGGGCTGGAGCAGGAGTTTGTTACCTGAGCCCAGTTCATCCCAGAGCCAGTAATCTGATCCCTACGGAACAGACAAACAATCCCTGGTTACGCTTTTCACTACAATGACTCTGAACTGATAACCAGAAGGTTCTTTCTGCCCTCCTTGTTTTCAGGATTTCGTCACCTTTATGAAGACGAGCGCCCGGCGGCTCTTGAGGTAGAAAGCAGCTTGTATGTTGGCGGGAATACGGAGTCGTTTCGGGTATCCGTGGTCCAGTTTAAAGCCAGAGTATCTCCACACTTTATCTCCTGTGGCAATCAGGTACAACTGGTTATTATTATTAATAAAGGCATGACACCTCAAAACTGCTCCATACTGAAATTACAGCCACTTTTTTATTTGTACCTTAAAACTGCAAGTCTATTTCGGTTTCAAGAGCTCTACATACAGTATCTTATATTCAACACAGTGTTAGTTTACAGTTCACCTTTAAGGAAATAGGATTTGTTGGTTCTTTGAGAGTGAACCGCTGCATTGATGTTGCCGGGCAGTTCTTTCCAAAGGGCATTAATGTGAACGGGAGCGCTATGACCGGAATCTGAGACCGTCCACACGTACTGACCTCTGAAAGCAAATGTCTTGTGGAGAGGCCCTTCAGAGAGGAGAGAAAAACACAAAGACATGAGGCTGATGACCCACTTCAGGTGTTGGACTGATCAGAAATCAGCTGTACTTTTACACATCATGATGGCGTCCAGTGGCGCGGCGCAGTGGTCCGGGGCCGACGGCTCTGCTTCTGGCTTTCTCGGAGCAGCGGAAGGTCTTTCCACAGGTTTTCCTGAGAGAGGTGATATATATATAACCCTTTGGGCTGTGGTTGAACTTCAGGAAACACAACGGCATGTTCTTACCGTACAGAGTTTGGATACCGCGGATGTCATCATGGTGCAGTTTGAAACCGTCCCGATATCCCTTGTACACGGGGCCCATGAGAGCACTGTGGAACTGGGAGTGGCCTAGTCCAAGGGCGTGGCCTATCTCATGGGCAGCTACGATGCGTAGGTTTGCTCCGTAACTCCGCCCCTCCGTCCACACCTCATCGGCATCAAAGTGAACCGTGCCAGACTCCGGGCCTTCGGCGTGACCCAAAACCTGGCCTGAACCCGGACAGCAACAGAAGCTGAACAAACATTTTGCTCCCAAACAGACAAATTTCCTGATGTTTAGATAACAATTTTCTCAGGTGGACAAGCCATATTTCACAAAAATGCCTTGAGGAGTCATTTTAAACGCTAATATCTAATGTTTACTGGAAATACGTGTTGTATAAAGGTGAAACGCAGTCTCACCTGGTCCGTCAAAAGGAACCGGGCAGCCCTGGTCTCTTCTGTGGAAAGAGAGGTTGATGTCCGCGTGACCTCTGCTGACCTCCTGGAAGTGAAGTTGAGAGACGTCGCTCCAGTAGCCGAAGGCCGCGCGAATCGCTACTCGTGTCCGAGCCAATCCCAGATGAAGCGGATGGTTATAGATGCGATAAGTCAGTCTCTTCTTACGCCAGTGACCTGTGGCCGGATGCATACACTGCTTATGGCACATTTCCACTGCATGGTACGTCCACAGCTGTACCTACTGCTGTACCGATACTAAAATGTGACGTGTAAACACTGCAGATCACTGATTGGTCAGAGAGAATAGCAGCATCCACAGAGACACTACCAGCGTCATTGGATTTGTGAAACGAGACACTAAAACATATAATATAAGCTAAGCTAGCAGGCTAATTGGGTAGATGTATGCTATGCTACTGTAGTACATAAGCTAACTAAAAAACAGTAAGAAAGAGAAATGCTTGATTTCACAACCTATAGCTTCATTTATAGTAGTATATATGAATCATGTAATTTAAAAAACATTAATGGTCATCATAACGCATTTTAAACTATATAAATCTTAACGTGATTTTGCAGGAATTATAATCAGGCGCTAAAAATACACTATATTGCCAAAAGTATTGGGACACTCCTCCAAATCATTGAATTCAGCTGTTCCAATCACTTCCATGGCCACAGGTGTATAAATCAAGCACCTAGGCATGCAGACTGCTTCTACAAACATCTGTGAAAGAATGGGTCGCTCTCAGGAGCTCAGTGAATTCAAGCGTGGTACCGTGATAGATTGCCACCTGTGCAATAAGTCCATTCGTGAAATTTCCTCACTACTAAATATTCCACGGTCAACTGTTAGTGGGATCATAACAAATTGGAAGAAATTGGGAACAACAGCAACTCAGTCATGAAGTGGAAGGCCACGTAAAATCACAGAGCGGGGTCAGCACATGCTGAGGCTCACAGTGCGCAGAAGTCACCAACTTTCTGCAGAGTCAATATCTACAGACCTCCAAACTTCATGTGGCCTTCAGATTAGCTCAAGAACAGTGTGTAGAGAGCTTCATGGAATGGGTTTCCATGGCCGAGCAGCTGCATCCAAGCCTTACATCACCAAGTGCAATGCAAAGCGTCGGATGCAGTGGAGTAAAGCAGCCGTCACTGGACTCTAGAGCAGTGGAGACGTGTTCTCTGGAGTGACCAATCACGCTTCTCTGTCTGGCGATAAGATGGACGAGTTCTGGGTTTGGCGGTTCCAGGAGAACGGTACTGGCCTGACTGCAATGTGCCAAGTGTAAAGTTTGGTGGAGGGGGGATTATGGTGTGGGGTTGTTTTTCAGGGGTTGGGCTTGAACCCTTAGTTCCAGTGAAAGGAACTCTTAATGCTTCAGCATACCAAAACATTTTGGACAATTTCATGCTCCCAACTTTGTGGGAACAGTTTGGGGATGTTCCAACATGACTGCGCACCAGTGCACAAAGCAAGGTCCATAAAGACATGGATGAGCGAGTTTGGTGTGGAGGAACTTGACTGGCCTGCACAGAGTCCTGACCTCAACCCGACAGAACACCTTTGGGATGAATTAGAGCGGAGACTGTGAGCCAGGCCTTCTCGCCAACATCACTGCCTGACCTCACAAATGCGCTTCTAGACGAATGGTCAAAAATTCCCATAAACACACTCCTAAACCTTGTGGAAAGCCTTCCCAGAAGAGTTGAGGCTGTTATAGCTGCAAAGGGTGGGCCAACTCCATATTAAACCCTACGGATTAAGAATGGGATGTCATTAAAGTTCATGTGCACATAAAGGCAGACATCCCAAAACTTTTGGCAATATAGTGTACATCCCATTAAAAGTCTGTTGAACCAATGGGATCACTCGGTGTCCGAAAGGAGACCTAATTCCTGGGGGGGACTCGACTTCTCACCACACCGGCGCAACTATAACCATCAGTCTATAATCCCGCCCACTAACTGCAGTGGCGCCATTGGACTAGTCTTACAAGTTACTCACCTTATTTAAGTCACTTACATATAAAGGTAGATTGGTCTAATTTGAATCTGAAAAGTATGATGATTAGCCCTAACTAACTGTTCTCAAGACACGGGCTTAATTTAGTGGCTGTTTATGGAACTGCAGTGCAAGGTTTCAGTCAGGAGAACAGTGTAGATCTCAAGAACAAGCCTTGCGTAGATAAGAGCAGCTCCGGGCAAACAGAACAAAACCAATCATAATATATATTGCAAGATATCATGAACATTCTTGAATGAAATGACATAAATCAAGATAAACGGCGCATGGTGTTCCTGAAGGTACATCAGCTGATGTTAGTACAGATTAACCCTAGCGACGCACCCAGGACGCGATACTCCAGCGTGTTGTTGAAGGCGTCTCTCAGGCCGCAGCGGGCGGCTCTCATCATGGCCAGCGTTCGGCCGTCCAGGCGGCCCGTCACCGGTAATTCTGTCACCTTCTGGAAGATTCTGAAACAGACGTTTGTGACATGATGAAGGCTGACGGGTTTGTGTCTGTGTTTATATAGCCCCTTTCACACAGAAAATATACAGATAATGTGTTCGTTTTGTATCGTTTGATTTTGGTTCATTCGCACTGATTTTCTGGCACCTGTGCGTGCGTTCACACACATCCCGTAAAGATCCCGTAAAGACACTTAACATCAGGATGTGAAGTGTGAAGTCTCTGCAGCGTCTTTAGTTTGCTTATGATCTACAATTTCTCCACACTTGTTCGATCAAAAACTAATGCATCGCGTACCGTTCCATAAGCTGGCGAACGATCTCAGCTTCGGCGCCATCATTATAACACACCCCTTACGGCATTGATTACTGCTTTTGTTCACCATGGTAGCTCCCCATCCCGGGATCGATCCTGGAATAAATCCCAGGACGTGTTTGCGTTCACACAGAAGGCACTCTGGCAATTTTATGCCGCTGTGTGAAAGAGGCTTATGTTGGTGTTGACTTCAGGAAAAAGAGATCTGTTCAGCTGTGGACGATCACAGACAGCAGGAGGACAATGGGGTAAGATGTGTCACCCCATTTGTCTAGGAAACTGTGCAGAACAAGTTGGGATCATTTTATCATCTATGTTCATCTTTTTGTTTGAAATGTAAACGGTCACTGATTCACATTTCTGTGTTCGTTACAGACACATTCTTCTCGTTTCAGAGGATAGCAGATATCCTGAAAAAGATTTAGGAGTTTGGGTTTTACCTCATCTTATTTCTCCTTCCCTGGAGGACAACATAAGTAAAAGTGGCACAGCTTACCCCACTGACGTGTGTGTGAGTGTGTGAGATACCGAAGAGCCTCATTCATTTGCTCAGTTTGAAGCCCCTGATGATCTGCGCTGGATGAAGAAGATAAATAACCGTATCGCTTCAGATAGACCTGAGAGACGGAAACAAGCTGATTTAGCAGAATAATCACAGAAGTGTAATGCCTCATCGATGGGTTCCTTCTCACCGTGGCCTCCTTCAGCGCCGCTGGATCCAGAGCGACACACGCTGAGGTGAGCGCCAGCATCATCATCTTCATCATCGTCGCTCCTCTTCTCGTCTCGGGTCCGAGTGCGACTCTGGTGTTTGTGACTCTCGTCTCGTCTGGGCGTGTGCGTCTGCATTTCAGAGGAGGTTTGGTGTAAATCACTGCGGTCATCCAGAACTATGTGATGCAGAACAAACACGAGCTCGTATCTCACCCCACACTCTGAATGATCCCGCAGGAAATGACATCACAATCCAAGAGCCAGGTGCACACGTCTGGGACAGCGGTTACTCGTGATGTTAGCAGATTTAACAGGGCGTTTCACTGTCAAAAACAAACAGTTCTTTGACGAAAATCTTTTCACTCAAGAGATCTGCTAAAAAAGACTCATCTAAATATATTCATGAACAGATCTGAGTAAACAAGCCGATCCTCAAGAGGGTGTTGGGGTTGAGCTACAGGAAGTGACATCAACACAAGTTTATAATTACCAGACGAGGATTGATGTGTGTTTTTGAGTAGTAAATTCTGTCTCTCTTCTGGAAAGCCCTCATTAATTCTCTTGTGTATTCTGTTATTCTTAAAACAAGTTTGTGGTGAGTTTAACCCTAACACTGCGACTCTTTCACACATTGATCAGGGCTGCGTTTCCCAGAAGCATTGATTGTAGAGACCACTGCCTGTTTGACATCTCAACTTCTGACTCACGTGGGTTTGGGGCGGGACCATCTGTTTGACTGACCAATGACAGTGTTTTTGGGAAACAATCTTTGAATCATTTCTGCAGTTCCGTTTGACAGAAATGACACACTGCAGCTTTAAAAACAGTCGATCTCATTCATCACTGTGAAATAACTTTCTTTCATTTTTTTAACTTTTGTTCAAAGTTTCTCCAGATCACTGTCAGCCGTGTCTTTTCTGTTTGAGCGAATAACGGCAGACTTGTTTAAACTGATAAATTTACTACACACTTCAGCTTCAAATGAATGTTTTTTAAATAATATTTTGAATTATTTAAAAAATTGAAATGACACTTTAGAAGGTGGCGGCCGGTCCGAATCATTTATTCAACTGATTCGTTCATTTATTCAGGAAGGAAACAAGTGACTCCCTGCATCCCAACGTGCATCCACCCTAAATAGTGCTGAATATTACTAATGTCACATACTATTTAGGATGGATAGTATGCGCATTGAGACGCAGGTCTTTATGGATAGATCACTGAATCATTGATTCGTTCAAAAAAAGCTGATTGATTCAGTAACAAACACCAGTGAGTTGCTCAGCTCTGTTTGGAAAATAGAGCAAAAACACACAATACTGACTATTGTGTCTAAAATGTAAATGTTGTATAAAAGCAATATCACATTTGCATGATAATCTGTAAAAACAGCAGTGTGATATGGCTCATTTTTACCCCCTTACGCTGAATTTCAGGTTCATTGCGAGGCAGTGAAAGTGTGCACTATTGTCACAATCACGACATTGTCACAGACAGTTTTCCAGACAGGGACAAGAAACAGGAGGATTGTTATGCTATGTTTAATATAACACAATTCTACACATTGTTATTTCATGCCGTTATGCACTACGGTGGTAAAAAAACGATGACATCATGATTTTTAGTCCATCAGTCTCAATGATAACTAACGTTCACTCTAATCTGAGACGTCACACAGATGCGCTCCCGCAGGTGCTGCTGAAGACCTGCACAAAGAGTCCAGAGCGCAGGACGTGCCGCCGCGAGTCTCCATGATGTATAAAACACAAGAATGAAGTGACCGACACACATGACTGGAGACAGTTGATTGACAGCTGGCCTCACAAATCCCCTTCCAGCAGCTGTAGCTCCGCCCGTAACGCCTGGCCCCGCCCCAGTTTGTCCAGCTGTTCCTTGCTGGGGCTCTTCAGCTCTCCGGAGCTGATCTTCTGCTGGAGCTCCTCCACCTGCCGCAGCTTCTTCCGCAGGTTCTTGATCTTCTTGGCTTTCTCGGCGGCCGCCGCCGTCGGGTCTGTGCCTTCGGGCTCGGGGTTCACCCTCTTCTCGTCCTCGCTGACCTTCACTCCGTCCAGCTCCTCGCTCAAGGCCTTCACGTCCTCCTGCTGACTCTGGCTTTGCTGCTTGCGCTTCTCTTTGCGCTTCATGTTGCGTTTGGCCGTTTTGGAGAGTCCGGCGGTGTCGCCCTGTTTCTCGGCTCCGCTGGAAGCCTGCGCCGCGTCCTCCGGGTTCATGCCGGGCGGCAGGTCGGGTTTACTCTTGAAGAACTTCACGTATTTGTTCTCATAGCTGAGAAAGGAGAGAGAAGAGAGACTCGTTAGCGCACGTGTACGGCAAATACATCAGCGCTCTCGTCTGGGTTCTTCGACGCAAAAGCAGCACAATGAACTGTGGGTCGAGCGCTTACACCGGTACCTCCTCCTGCGGAACGTATCCGTCCTTCACGCGCCGCGGTTTCCTCCACGTGCCGTCCGGCCGCTGCGTGGCGGCGATATATTTACCTAAAACACACACACACACTTTCCTGAAAGAGCAGCACAGACTCAATATTTTGAAGCTCTCTGATTTTCTGAATCAGAAAAACTTTTACTCTAATTTACTGCAATTACCTACGTAAAGTAATTAATATTTGTTATAATTAATGCTGTTAAACACTCTACTATACTAAATAATCATCATGATTTGTTGTATATATTAATATTGCATATATTATAGATCATTTATTGTATATATTATGGTCTTTGAGGCAGTGTTTGTATCAAAGTAACGCGCATATAAAGGAAAGAACCGGATTCGCTTCATTTGTGTCGCGATCCGCGCGAGACTCGTTCTGTTCCTTCAGCCGCGCGCACACACACACGGGCGCGCGCGCGCGACACCGCGCACTGTCGGTAACTTACATGGCAATGGGAATATATGACTATCTACACAGAAATGTATGTTTGTGTGTGAAATGCTTTACCAGATTCATCTGTCACATAGGGGGTTGCCATCTTTAACAAAGACCAACTTCCGTTTCCGGCTTGTTTAGCTATCGCGAGACAGCGACAAAACACGGTAGGTGGCGGTAATGATCCTGAACGGCCATTAACAAGACGATGAAGAAGAAGAAGAAGAGTTTGTTTGTCAGTCAGAAACACAAGGGAAATGCGGCTAATAATAATATTCTCCAGAGCTCTCTGCGATACACAATGATTGTGCTTCTTTTGTTTTTCTTATTCATCAATTAAAATAAGCTTGTATTTTCCAGATTTCTCATGTTCTGGTGGTAATAAATAGATGTTACACAAATTGAAAAATAAAAAGGTTCATTTGTACAATGAACGACATGATCTTAAAGTTAAACTGGTTTAAATGCAACAACATCAAAAGAGGATATTGTGCCACTTATTTATTAATGCTAATATTATAATACATTTAATCAACAAAAAAAGTGAATTATTGTTTAAATCATCTATAAATTGGAAAAGAAAAAATGAGTCAAACCGTTTCATTTCATGGATGTGGAACTGCTCAGATCAATATAAATGCATTTCTTTATTTCTCTCCTATTGCCATTAAAAGATATTTGAGTTCCACACATCTGTAAAACTATATTTTTCCACATTAGTCAAAAACACTTATCAGATGTTCTTCAAGATTCACACATCCAATAAATATTGTATTTAAAGGGACAGTTCACCCAAAAATGAAAATTACCCCATGATTTACTCCTCATCAAGCCTTCCTTCAGACGAACACAATCTGAGAAATATTAAATAATATCCTGCCTCTTCCAAGATTATAATTGGAGTGTTTTTAAGCCCCCAAAAATGCCTCCGTCCATCATAAAAATAATCCATACGGCTCCAGAGGGTTAATAAAGACCTTCTGAAGTGAAGCGATGGGTTTTGTAAGAAAAAATATCCATAATTAAAAGTTTATAAACTATAATAACTAGCTTCTGGCCGTACGCCTGACATGATGATGAACGGGGAAGCTCAGAGGAGAGAGCAAAGCAAAACACCGGTCATGAGTTAGAAGTCTAAAACGAGAATTTTAAAGAGAAATGATGAAGGATTACGATATAAGAGAAGAGGAGCTTGAGTTGTTTTGAACCGTGAGGCGTCTGAGCTGACGATACTCTGCGTCACACATCCCGCTGTATGAGTACTGCAGTTATTTTAGTTTAGAAAGTTTTAAATATAGATTTTTTTTTTTTTTACAGAAACCCTTTATTAACCTGGAGCTGTATGGATTATTTTTATAATGAATGGATGCATTTTTTTGGGCTTCAAAACACACCTCCCATTCACTCCCATTATAAAGCTTGGAGGACTAAGGATATTTGTAAATATATCTCCGACTGTGTTCGGATCTTCATATACAGCTAGGGTTGTTGGATGAGGAGTAAAACATGGAATAATTTTCATTTTTTGGGTGAACTCTCCCTTTAAAGGCCCACTGAAGAGTGTTGGAGCGCGCAGCATTATTCAATGTGTTGACGTTAGCTGTGTTCGACATCGGCTGCGGCCGAATGCAACCGATCGGCAAGAGTATCTGCGTGCAGTCAGAGAGGAGCTGAAAACGAAGACATGAAGTCGGACACTTTCTGCTTCCCGTAGTGACGCTCGCGCTGCGTTTGCATACTTTATCACAGCTGAAGTGAAATAAATGCAATTTTTGACTAATACACTGATGTTTCAGAGACATTTTCATTCAAAACTTTATGTACTGCTTACAGCGTCTGTTTTTACAAGAATAAAGTTCAACATAAGCATATATTATTTAAATGCCAATGTAGTGGGGTCTACATTTTTTATCCATTTTATTTTGATAAACATGACACAATATAACATCGCGACTACATGAAAAGAGCTTTAACTGTTATAAAAACACAGATTTTTGAGTATAACTTGAACTGAAGGCGTGACAATAAACACGAAACACACGTGATCGTTGTCATGCAGTGAATCCGGCCAATCGTGGAACAGCTGTGTCGTCATCAGCGCTCGTGCAGCTGCTCTTGAGAAACTGCGCTGGCTGCCTCAGGCGGCTGATCTCGAATCGCTCTCGTGGTACTTTGAAGCCATACGTCACAGTCACATGATGTCAGCGCTGTCTCAAGTCAGACAAAATTTCTTACCGGCATGCACTGCTTCAAGTCAGCCGCCGATCGGTCTGTGCGGCGCTGCATGAGCTCGAACACTCCTTTTATCTCAACTGAAACAGGAAGACCGGGCGATGTATCGAACAGCCCCGCCCCTTTTTAAATAGCCAATAGTGTTTATTTTGTTACAGTTCGCCAGAGCCGTTAGACTCAACCTCATTTTCCTTCTAATCTCTAACATTTCTCCTCATGATCTCCTCTATATCACTTATATACAGCATTCTGTGCAGAATTCAGATGGGTCCGATAGGTTTTGTGGTCAGATCCGCTCTGTGCGCTCGTGTCTCTGAACCGGAGCAGACTGTGCTCGCGCTGCAGCGGCTCACGTGACACTAACGTTAAAACGGACTTCATAGAGTGCCCCAGGGATGACGCGTTTTTGTAGGCCAACCCGGAAGTTAGCGGCGCGCGGGTTCCCTCGGTTGAAAGCCTATGCATTTTTCCCATAGACTTTTGGAAAATCGCAGAAAATAAGCTCTGTTTAACAAAGGGTTATGACACTTACACGTTTTGTCTATCAAGATAATCTTTACAAGTGAACACAACATTTATAGATTTTGAAGCCTAAATAAAGTCGTCAGATATAAAAGGCTAACAGTAGGCTATAAACAGACTACGTCGCGGATCAACGTCGTCACCACCAAGCTTCCTCAAACTTTATTTAGAAAACAACTCTATTTAAAAACATGCTCGCTGATTATGATCTGTGCTGTTATGAATACTTATCCACTTTTTCATGAGAAATGCTGTCCAAATGTCCCGTTTTTAATGATGACGTCTAAAGTCCCCGCCAAAGGAAGTAGTCCCTTTTAGCAATTTATTAGCAACCGCCGATTTTAAGACACAGTAAAAGTTTAAAAAATCACAAGTGGGTTATAACTGGTGTGTTTTATGTCATAGATCAAAACGTGAAAGTATTTAGAGGCTTTGTTAACCACAGACCTTATTTCAGGCGATTTAGCAAAAACCAATTCAAAAAACCCATAGACTTTACGGCGTTGGAACCGGAAGTCCTAAAATGCTAACTCGCTTCCGGGTTTTGCCTACAAAAACGCGTCATCCCTGAGGCACTCTATTCGCGTCAAAGAAAAGCATATGTGTAAAGATTTTTTGGGTGGATGTGGAAATTTTCATTAGAAGGAAAACAAATGTTATATTTAAATTAAATAATTTTGATATATGTATGTATTATTCCAATGAAAATAACAATAATAATAATAATAATTTTAATTTTATTGTACAACTGTTTATTATTTGGGGAAAATTTCATATACACAAGAAGGAATGGTCAGGATCCAAGCCAAATTTTATTCATTTTCTTCAGGAGACAAAAGACTACGGCACCAGTTTGGAGAACATTATAAATAAAAAAGCAAGGAAGATTTGATTTTTAAAGAATATTCATTTTTTTTCATGAATCAATCAATGGTTTGTACACTCTGGCCTGTTTTTTCTGTGCATTAATATGTAAATTTCTGTTTATTATTGTATATTTCTGGTTTCTGGTTAATAAATAAAAAAAAAGCGTACGTGTAGGAGGAGGCGGGACTTCAGATTCTAGAGAGCATTTGATTGGCGAAGTGTGAAGTGATGTCATGAAAATACATGATCCATTTTAGCAGAAATGAGAGACTAAGTTTTGAATGCTTATGTGAGTTTTGTCATTGTTTTGGAACACACCAGCGTATTCATAACCTTAAGGCTAACATATTCATTCTAAAAGCTAAAAAACTTGACCTCTTGACTTGTTCAGGTTCATCTGAAGGATCTTCTGGAGTTTCCTGTGGCCTGTTTGAGATTCATGAGTACAGTAAAGTCTGCGGTTAACTTCACTTTGTGAGACTTTCAAGTGTTTTTCTACAAAGTAAAAATGACACGAAGCAGTTTTCTGGCGCTTCCTCTCGTGTTGACTTTGCACGAGCATTAAACTGTCAACATGCACCTCCTGCTTGATCAATATTGAACTTTTGATGAACTTCTACTGTATTTCCGAATGGTTCAGCCGCGCGCGCCGATATATAAACCAGGGCGGATGTTCGGGGCGCGCGCTGGTCGAGCGGAAGTGACGCGTGAGCCGGCTGAAAGAAAAGACAGTCGTTCGCACATAAGCGATCGCAGAAAAGTCAAATAAAAGAGCGTGCGCTGCAGGTGTGTGAGCCTCGGATTCCTGCAGCTCTCTCAGGTAAGATTTTCCCGCCATCAGTCTCGTGATTAGACGCTTTCTATCATCCGTCAACGCGGCAGCGCGCGTGATGCGAACGCGAACAAAAACAGCAGCGTTCACGCGTCTGGAGGGAGAAAGGCAGCGAAAGTGATCTGTTAAACCTTGTGCTTTTACAGCTGTTTTCATCATTTGTGTGTGTGCTTCTCTCGCTAGCATACATTAGCTCAGCGGCTAGCTGAGGCGTTGCTAAGATACTGCCACATATGCATCGCGCGAGCCGCGATATGACTGATGTTGTGAACGCGCTTCTCCGTTATTAAACTCGTGAAGAATGAAATGCAGATGCGGAGAGAATATGAGAATAAATGGCCGTTATTAAGGAACATAAACAGAGTTTCAGAAGCTCCGCAGATGCTTGAAGATCCGCGTGCACTGATTGTTTTGACACCTGTCAATCATCGCCTCAGCTGTACATGTGGCGCGCGCTGCCACATCACCGCTTCCCGCCTCAGCTTCAGGACTGTTCCTCGCTTCCTGTCGCAGTGTGTCGCATTAATAACAGGCTGAGCAGGATCCTGTTATTATTAATTATTAGGTGTGGAGCAGAAATTCACTTTCACTTCTGGAATCTTCTGATTGCGTCACAGAGTCTAATCGCCGCGTTCCGCCTCTTTAGTCAACAGAGTTCGTGTTCGTGTGGGTTTAAATATAGCATGAATGCGGCTTCACCTGTTTGAGGCACGCAGGTGAGTGACGCAGAGGCCGGGCGTGTGCGTGCGTGAGTCTGCGCGTGTGCGTGTTTGCATAGTTTAGGTTTCTTTTTCCTGAGAGAGAGAGAGAGAGAGAGAGTCATAAAGGAGAAGGACTGATCCTGTCTTCTGTCAGTGACTCTAGAGGAGGAATAAACTACATCTCACTCTCGAGTTTCTTCAATATCTTGATCTGAGTTCAGCAGGTGATTACAGGGAGAGGTTAAAGGTCAGTAGATCTGTGAGGTCCAGGTGTAGATGTGGAAATCAGGGTCATTTCTGATATTATGTAATATTGTTGTAAGTTCGGTGGTGTGTCTGTCATAACATCTAGACTCCAACAGCTTGATTAAAGTATTGGATAATATTTTAATGAATGTAAAATCTACAAATGAAGGAAAGCTGGCAGGTTCGTTCTTCTCGTAAACGCTCCACTTCTCGGCACTTTAATGATCAACTCAATGCAAATACTGACTAAATGTCAATCGGATTTAAGTTGAGCTTCAGCTGCTGCTCCTATTTTGAGTTTTGAACTGAATGTCTAACTGCGGATTTCTCTCTTCCTGTAGAATTGACTGACTGAGGAAGAGGAGGAGGATGGCGGCGAGGAGGAGCGGTTATAAAGGTGAGTTTAGAATATTATCCTGACCATACAAAGTTTAGCGTAGTTAAAGACTGATTTATACTTCTGCGTCGAGTGTTAGCTGTGTGCACCTCTTCAAAAATGTAACAACTCGTCAATTCTATGTGGACTTCAAGCGCTGTGATTGGTCTGCTAGAACCCCTCCCTCGGGTCAAAAAACTGGCGCAGAGAAGAACGAGTGTTTTCAACTTCCATAGGAGTGAAAAAACTAGGGCTGGGTAAAAAAATATTGATTTCTTGATTTTAATCGATTCTCATTTTTACGAACCGATATTGATTCTTAAATCCCAAGAATCGATTAGTCTAGTCTGTTTTCAGTTGATGAATGAGCAGAATATGTAGCTCCTCCCATCCAATAAATCACAATAATCTGTTACTTTTGATATGAAGCAAAGTCTCAGATTTCAAATGACGTCCATCTTATTATGAGATTCAGAAAATAAACACCGTTTTGGCGCTGTTTAATGTGGCGTGACGGATCGCTTTAGCGCCTCAGTTAAAGAGAAGCATGTGATCATCCTCTCCTCCGCTTTAATACCAGTTACAGCGAAATAAACATGAACATCTGAAGGCATGTTAAAATATACAGTACAACTTACTGAAATCCGTATCATGTCTCGTGTAATCGCTCAATCACTGCTTCAACCTCGGAAAGACTCAATAAAACAGCTTCAATGTCACGTGACGTCACATTTACCTCAGAAAAACATATTCAGTGACCATAAACTCATTAGTCAGCTAGAAAAGTGAACTCTAGAAAGATAAATATAGCTATGCACCGTTACATATTCATTATAATCTTTAATGTTCTTCAATATTTAATGCATGTTTGAATAAATCAGTCATGACAGCCACGATTTAAATGTTTATATTTAAAAAAAAACGAATTGGAGTAGAAATATGATTATGTAATTCTAAACTTTATTTCTAATAAAAACATCATTGAGTGTAATTTAAGTGTTTGTATATAAATAAGTTAATTTAACCTTCAGTATTATTACAGTAGCACCAGCTGACTCTCATGTGTAGTTTACATCCAAAATAATCGATATTGAATCGAAATCGTAATCGAATTGAAAGCATGTGAATAGTAATTGAATTCAACTGTGAAAATTGTCAATACCCAGCCCTAGAAAAACACTCTGTTTCTCTGGACGGACAGTGATGAGCGCAGCGTTTTACCCAAAGTTGAATATTGTTCACCTCGAGGTGACGGTAAAAAATGGCAAGCGCTCAGTGCTTGACCGTGAAATGGACGCTCAGCGCCTCAAGGCTCTTTCAGACAGCAAAACCCTTCAGATACAAAGCGATATGAATACAAAATACAAAACAGTCAAAATAATAACCCTGTGTAGACTCCAGCTCATATTTCACATCACTAGAAATTGACAACAAGAGATTCGAAGTTGATTCTCCTCGTTCATAACTGGACTTTTAAGTGGACTAACTTCATCTGTGTTTTTGGTTCTAATATGGGTAAATTAAACGTTTGTTTTGTCCAGTTTATTTGTGTGTTTTTGCTATCCCACATGAATCTGCACGGGGTGTTTATTTGGAAATTGACAGGATTTTGGACTTTTATTTTGTATTTTGTGGCTTCGACGCTGCGTCCGTCAAAAATGCTGGTGTGAACGCAAGCACTGACTAGAGTGTGGATCAGCTCCGGCAGACGAGTGCAGCGTAAACGAGGCATCATCAGATGCTCCTGTGTGTATTTGTGTGACACTTTCTATTCTATTTAACGCTGAGCGTCGCAGCCAATCACAGTCATGTTACCGAGACGACATGAGCGACAGCTTTGAGTGGAAACACAACTGGAGCCGTTCTCAGAACCGTTCGGCGGAAAAGCAGCTAGTGATTATCTTTCTGTTAATAAACCTTTCACAGTTTAAATGAGTATTATTTTTATTTTTCATGGTACTAATTACACACTGCAACGTCTGGGGAATGACGACCATATTTAAATGTGGGACTGAAGATCTTGATAGAAAAATCAAACTGAATTAAAACGAGTGTAAATGCAAACTTGAGCTTATTCTGTGATTGTTTGTGTGTCTTAGCTTTTTGTAGGAACACTGCACAGTATGTACTCTGTAGCTCTAGATCTAGATGTCTTTTTCTTGGGAGGCAAAAAAAATCACTTGTTTGTTATTCCAGAGCGAAGGTTTTATGGCGGTGACTAATGAAGAGCTCGTCCTGCCCGCGTATGAACTGAAGCACGTTTCCGTACTGTCCCGAAGCTTTTAGTAGTTTTATCTTGCATTTGTCTTTGTTGTTAGATACTTGAGAACATCATCTGTGGCTTTTGTTCGTGGCTCGAATCTTGTTTCATGAGGTTTTGTTGCCTGTGTTCAGAGTTTGAGGAGGAACCGGTCATGTGACCTGCTGATTCACTCTTTCTGCTCTGTTCCGTCGGTCTGGGCGGTTGGATGTGGTTCAGATGGTGATCTTTGGAGTCTTTGGTAGAAACACAAATCACGTCAAAGACTGGCCCGATGAAGCGTTTCTTTAACTCTTTCAGTGCAGTTCAGGTGCTCGGTCTGCACTCGGTCTAGTTTTGTTTGGCAAATGAAAACTTTGCGTTTCAATGACTGTGCAAATTCCTGAACTCTGATCGAGGGGTGGGGGTGTGAAACGGAGCTGAACACACTGTAAACTGTGAGCAGCAGCATCTTTAGAACGGCCTTTGACCCGATTAAACCACACGTCACTGCAGTCCGGCTGCTTTATGGCTGAGGTTTCTAACAGCTGTGTGTGTTATCAGCTTCACCGCTGAAGAGCTGGAGAAACACTGCTTCAAGGGAAATCCACAAACACGCACAAAAGCCTTTTCCAGTAATGGAAACCAAGTTGAATGAACCGAAGACGCTCCGTGCCCGTGGACAGTGAATGACCGTGCGGCCGTGTGCTTTTTACTTTCGAAATATCACCGATCCAGGTGCATGAAAACAACAACAAAACGGTACAATGACAAACTCGCTTAAATGGGCACTTTTACATTTCACTTTGAAACCAAATCTTCCGCTGTCGTCTTGTCAGTCAGGTGTGAGGCGAGGTGAAATCTGTGCTGCGACTCTCGTTCGGCTGAAATGATAATGATGGTTAAACTCACATTTTTTTCTGTTCTGCGCCCCACAACACTTCCCACCTCTCCATTTTGGTCATGGGACAGATTTAAAGGGTTATTTCACCCAAAAATTTAATTTCTGTCATTAATTTCTCCCTCATGTCGTTCCACACCCGTAAGACCTTCATTCATCTTCAGAACACAAATTAAGATATTTTTGATGAAATCCAAGAGAGATAGACTGCACTTATCACCATTTTCAAGGCTCAGAAAGGTAATAAAGACATCATTAAAACAACTACACAAGTTTTAATAGTAGAAGATCCACCAAAATGTTCTTTCTGTCAAAACTCTTTATTGTTTTAGCATGTTTTATTATATTGTGCTGGTTTTAACTCTTGTGAGAAATCTTTTTTTAAGTTTTTAACAAGGTTAAAACAAGTTTTTAGCAAAAATAAGTTATAAACGCGTACCATAATTTTTTCTCACTATGAAAATAGCCACAGAGGCTGGCATGGCGTTAAACACAATGTTATGGAGTGACGAGAATAATTTGTGTGCAAAAAAACAGAAAAATATTCTTTATTCAACAATTTCTTCTCTTCCATGCCAGTCTCCTACACTGTTGATGTAGTAAACACAGTGTTGTACGTCAGAACGCCGCTTTGACGTGTTCCTGTCCAAAAACACGGTCCTAACCCTACCCATAACTTATCCTAAAAATCAGAGGGAGAGAAGTGAATAAGACCGTTCTAGAAGCCGCTTCGTAAGCCTAAACTTGACATTAACTGTAACTCTAACCCTCGAATCTGATTGGTTGATCCAGGAACTTGTTGTACTTGGTAAAATCACACTGTTGCTTAATAATCAGCGGTTTGCCTTAAGCAAAAAGCTCCGACCGGAAGCCAGTCATACAGTAGATGCTATAACACACTGTAATGCTGAATTAAAGGTGCCATAGAATTAAAAATTGAATTTACCTCGGCATAGTTGAATAACAAGAGTTCAGTACATGGAAATGACATACAGTGAGTCTCAAACTCCATTGCTTCCTCCTTCTTATATAAATCTCATTTGTTTAAAAGACCTCAGAAGAACAGGCGAATCTCAACATAACACCGACTGTTACGTAACAGTCGTGATCATTAATATGTACGCCCCCAATATTTGCATATGCCAGCCCATGTTCAAGGCATTACACAAGGGCAGCCAGTATTAACGTCTGGATCTGTGCACAGCTGAATCATCAGACTAGGTAAGCAAGCAAGAACAACAGCGAAAATGGCAGATGGAGCAATAATAACTGATATGATCCATGATATCATGATATTTTTAGTGATATTTGTGAATTGTCTTTCTAAATGTTTCGTTAGCATGTTGCTAATGTACTGTTAAATGTGGTTAAAGTTACCATCGTTTCTTACTGTATTCACGAAGACAAGAGCCGTCGCTATTTTCATTTTTAAACACTTGCAGTCTGTATAATTCATAAACACAACTTCATTCTTTATAAATCTCTCCAACAGTGTAGCATTAGCCGTTAGCCACGGAGCACTATCAGACTCATTCAGAATCAAATGTAAACATCCAAATAAATACTATACATGATCCGATGTATGCATGCAGTGTGCATGACGAACACTTTGTAAAGATCCATTTTGAGGGTTACATTAGCTGTGTTAACTGCAATGTATTATAGAGTCGCGAGCTCGGGGGGGCGGGGAGCGCGAGGATTTAAAGGGGACGCGCGCTGAATCGGTGCATAGTTAATGATGCCCCAAAATAGGCAGTTAAAAAAATTAATAAAAAAAAAAATCTATGGGGTATTTTGAGCTGAAACTTCACAGACACATTCAGGGGACACCTTAAGCCGAGTTCAGACTGCACGATTTTAGCCCCGTTTTGAGAAATCGCCGATAAATGTCCGAAATCACAGGCAAATCGCTGCTCGTTCACGTGAGTGACAATCACGCAGTGTGAACGAGCAAAGAAATCTGAGAGAATCGCCGTAGAGTCGCCGACACCCGTGAGATATTTGGCATGCTAAATATCTGGACCTGTCGGCGATTCAAAATCCTGCTGTGTGAAAAGTGTTCTGACTGAAAACTACATCGGCAATGACCGACAGCCAATGAGAGAGCAAGATACAGAGCAGCGGGGAGTTCGGGGAGGAGTTATAGACCACAACATCAGCAAGCATGGCTTCATTCACATAAACATTACAATTCTATCAAACAGAAACAAAGCACAAACATTTGCTTGACCATCAACAGCAGCACATTGAAAAGTTATGTATTTACCTCCAACTCTTGTTGCAGAACACACAATCCACAGTCTCCCCAAACATTTCCTCCTCCATATTATTCTTTTTGTTGTTTTCGCTGCAAATCAGCGCACAGGCAATTCGTATTTCAAGCTTCTTGCGGGCTACTATTTTAAATAATAATCCCACCGTGTGTCTCAATCAGCTCCCTAGTTCAGCAGTCAGGGCACTGATCAGGGTATCAGCCACATTCACTTTCATTATATACTGATTCACGACCTAGGGAGCTAGGGAGCTGATTGAGACACAGGGCCAGTCTCACGTGAGAACTCTGGTCTTGCGCGCGTTGTTTCCTTGTCATGTCTCGCGTGTGTTTGGTTGTGAAACGTAGTTTGTGTGCCAGACAGAGTTGTCGGCGATTCTTCCTATTGTAAAGTCATGCAGTGTGAAACCGTCTGTCGCCGATCCATCGTGCAGTTTGAACACAGCAGCGACTGAATGCTGGCCAAGATAGTCATGCAGTGTGAAAAGAACAGTGACCCGACTGCTTTGAAAATCGTGCAGTCTGAACTCAACATTAGACTTATATTACATCTTGTGAAAGAGCGTTCTAGGGCACCTTTAAGCAGAATTGAGTTTTATTTTGTCTGAATGTTGAAGTTGATCTGTTACACCACTTCACTCACTTTGAATGTTTTACTGCTGCTGAGAGCGGTCTCTGAAGTCTTTTAGTTACATTTTGGTTTTGTTAAAAAAAATCAATGCTGCACTAAGTGGAATTATGATAAGAGCCATATAAAATAATTTTTAGTTTGAACAGTTAATTTTATTACTAACCTTAATGCACTGAAGTGTGAAGCTAGCAAAAATACAAGAATGGGATTGGGAGTTGATTTCAGCAGCTTCATATTAAATGATTCTGATTGGATCAGGGGCTACAACAAAAAAACCCTGAGTGGGCCGTCCCTCCTGCTCTCTCTGGCTCTTCTCTTGACCTACATATTTTTGGGGAAAAGCTTTAACTGCCAAGCCTCTCTCTCTGTCGAAGTCGAGCTGAACACGTGGAATCTGTAAGAATGTTTCCTCCCCTTTTCTTCTTCCAGATGTGACAGGAGTGGTGTTCGACACGCACTCAAAAATGGTGATGTCTCAAGGAGGAACTTTTGAGAAGATGAAGGAAAAGGTACAAATGTCTTCTCTTCTGTTAGTCTCGGGGTCGTTCGCACCGAACGAGAGACGCTGATGGTTCTGTGCGAACGGCCCCGGCCAGACTGAAGATGCGACGTGAGATTATTTATGATGCTCTTTGTCGTCTCTTTCCTGTGAACCGGACGGCTCGACTCACTGAATGTTTTTTTTTTCTCGTCAGATAAATGCTGTGCGAGCCGTGGTTCCCAATAAGAGCAATAATGAGATCGCTCTGGTGCTGCAGCACTTCGAGAACTGCGTGGATCGAGCGGTGCAGGCGTTTGTGGAAGGTACAGACACACATTACTGTGAGCTCCTGAAGAGCTGCTGTGTTTCCTGTGATCTCAGAGACTCTCACTGGAGACCTGCTGTAAAATGACCTGTGTGTGTGTGTGTGTGTGTGTGTGTGTGTGTGTGTGTGTGTGTGTGTGTGTGTGTGTGTGTGTGTGTGTGTGTGTGTGTGCGCTGTCAGGTAGTGCCGTGGAGATCCTGAAGGAGTGGAATGTCACTGGAAAAAAGAAGGTGAGAAAATCATAATGTGTGATGATCATGAAATAAAACTGTAAACAAAACATGCAATTTAACCCTTCTGTGTCCTTAAATGAAAAAAACAAAGCCGTCATTTTGTTTATTGATAATTTTGCATGTTAATCTCAACTGCATAACTACTGACAGAAGTGTGTTTTTATGGCAATTTTAATATTTGATCTTCATTTCCTTTCATAAATCTATTTTATATTAGGTACAAAAAATAATTGTACTGTGACCTTAAGGACAAAAATGTCCACATTAAAACCCATGTGAACTGCAAATAATAATAATAATAATAATAGGGCCTTTAACTCGCTTTCATTCTGTTTGCAAGGCTTCAAAATTAAATTTAACTTTTTTCACTATTTTTATTTCCACCAGATGGCGCCATTTTCTTAGGTTTTGCCTATATAGCAAACACTCACCGTTTCCTGTTTTCTGCTGTATTATAGAGCCAGTGTGTGAGTGTGTGAGTGTGTGAGTGATGTTTGAGAGGGAAATTATACTGTGGTTTGCTAGCTGTTGTCTGGAGCTACTGGAGTTTTGCTGCCATCTAATGGAAAGAGTTTGGTACTGTGGCCAAACAAAATGTTACTGAAAGCTTTTTTTATTATTATTAAGAGTATCAGCCTCAAATTTGAAGCACAAATTATTTACATTTACGCCATTGATTTTCTAGCGGTTTTTCAGTTAAACATGTTTTAGAAAATATACATTTTATATAAAAAATGTTCATAAATCATAAACTAAAACCTGTAACTTTTTTTTTTTTTTTTTTTTCACTTCAACAATAATCTGCCAGGGGTGTTTTTTAAAATGAGACCAAACTTAGTCTGTTGCTCCAAAGCTTTTGGACATGGATGTTTTTATCCTTTAAGAACCTCAGCGTAACTAAAGGGTTAAACGTATGTGAGAGGATCCAGTTTAATAATCAATGTTTAAAACGCATGAATGTTGATCTCGAGTGTGTTCCACATGCGTTTGCTCGGTCATTCACAGCCCAAGAAGAAAAAGAAGCCGAAAGCACAAACCGACGTTCCCGCAGACGCGACCCTTACCGAATCGCCCGCAGATGCTGAATGTCAGGAAGCCGTCAATGGTTTCCATGCCAACGGTTCGGCAGCGGCCGACATCGAATCTCTGGATTCTCTGAGCGAGCAGCTGGACTCCGTCTCCCTGGACGCAGCGGAGCTCGACTCGGAAACTGCCGTCCCTGAGGTTCCAGAGGTTCCAGAGGTTCCTGAGGTTCCAGAGGCCACAGGTGCGTTAGCTGAGGTCATGTGATGCTCGTCACACGAGGCCTCCGGTGTGTGAGTGCTGATGGGGTTTATCTCTGCTGCAGGTGGAGAGGTGACGTCCACGTCGAGCCCCGGCACCAGTAACGGACCGCGGCACAACCATCAGAGTTTCCGCAGTAACAAGTCTCACCCCAAGCCCGGTTCCAGCTCCCAGAATCCCTCTATGCCCATTCCATTCGAAGATGCGTGGCGAGGTTCTGCTGCCAGAAAGATCGGTGAGAATTTGTTTGATTATTATGATCATCATCATCATCATGTGACTGATGGTAACCTCTGCTGCTGTGTGTGAAAGTTTGACGAAATTACAAACAAACAATCCTGTCATGTGACGTGTGTTAAATTCATGAGAGAGACCGCTGCTTCAGCATTTATCATTTCATAACTTAATATAAGTGTTCAAACATTGTTTGTCTGCGCGACTGAAAGCGGTCTAATGTTCTGCTAGAGATTGCTATAACATGAGCTATATTAACATTAAAGGGACAGATCGCACAGAGATCAGTGTATTCACACTCCTGTATGATCTTCTGTCGTCAGTGGAACATGAAGTGTTTAGAACGACGGCGTCAGTTACTTCAGTTTCACTGCATGATTTATTTATTTATTTTTTTGTGTTAGTTGTTGTTGTTTAGGGAAAGTGTGCATTTATGCAGTGAAATACGCCCTGAGAAGAATTGTGACACAAAAAGCCTTACAATGGAAAAAGAGCATTTTGTGGTTTGAATAAAATGGCTTGTAAATGAAAAACAGAAGAGTTAAGAGCTTATAATTCATCATTGCAAAAGTCGCCAGAATAGTCACCTGATCGATCCAGTGATTGATTCTCTGTGTTACTGTTATCATCGGGAACAAGCATTCAAGGGTTTGGATCGTTCTGACCACATGTTAGAATAATAGTGCAGTGATCATCGCTGAAATGACACGTGATCAGTCATGTGACAAACTCTGTTCTTCACCATCTTTTTTCTTCATATTCATCATCATCTTGAGGCATTTAAAACACTAGTGAAGGTGGAACATGTATGACATGCATTGGTGAAAGTGAAAGTGTTGTAAATGTTTGCGGTTTGCTCAGGGCCTAACGTGGACCGCTCTGTGAAGGACCTGCAGCGCTGTGCGGCGTCACTGTCCCGCTACAGAGTCGTGGTGAAAGATGAGATGGACTCATCCATCAAGAGAATGAAGCAGACGTTTGCTGAGCTGCAGAGCTGGTACCTCACACACACACACACACACACACACACACACACACACACACACAGTTATGAGTTTTGGCTGGTGATCAATTGTTATACAACTGATAAACTTTGAATAGTCTGTTTTGTTCATTTTACCTTAAAGGGACATTCAGTAGACATGCATATATCTATCGATGAGGATCACATGATAATCTCTGAGTTTTATGTTAATGACTCTGATATGAGTGATTTTTCGAGTGCTCTATCCAGTAATTAATTCTCTTGCCTGTCCAACAAAACTCGGGCATCATTTCTGTCATCACGAGTCGACGCTCGGTTTTTGTCTTTGTAGTTTGTTGATGAGCGAAGAGCGAAAACGGGAGAATCAGTACGAAGTAACAGAAAAGGACAGTCCGAGCATCAAACTACTGATGCACCTTAAAGAAATCATTTATTTATATTTTGGAGTTATGTAATAAAGCAGGCTTGTATGATTTCTGATCGTCTTCCAATCAGAAAGGACAAAACCATTAAACCCTGATCAATAAGAATATCTGAACCCGCCCACTGTGTCAAGTCAAGTCACCTTTATTTATATAGCGCTTTTTACAATGCAGATTGTGTCAAAGCAGCTTTACATTGATAACTGGTACATAATTTTGGCTGCACAGCAGCTCTTAAAGAATAGTGTCACTGCAGGCAGATCAAAGCACTGCTGAATATCAAATGTCAAGTGTCCCCGACTAAGCAGCAGCACATTTACACCAAACTTTAGCAAACAGACTCCTCATTCAAACCACGTGGATAATCTCAGGGTGTCTTATGGATACGGATCAGTTTATGACCAGCGAAGTGTCAAGTGTTTATTCAGCGGATCTGTTCGTCTCTAAGTGTTCCTGTTCTCTGTCCAGCCTCATGGATCGAGAGGTGGCGCTGCTCGCCGAGATGGACAAAGTCAAAGCAGAAGCCAGTGAGTAGAGTGACAGCACATCTATCTATCTATCCATCTATCCATCTATCTATCTCATCTATTAGGGCTGGGTAAAAAAAATATTGATTTCTCGATTTAATCGATTCTCATTTTTATGAACCGATATTGATTCTTAAATCCCAAGAATCGATTAGTCTAGTCTGTTTTCAGTTGATGAATGAGCAGAATATGTAGCTCCTCCCATCCAATAAATCACAATAATCTGTTACTTTTGATATGAAGCAAAGTCTCAGATTTCAAATGACGTCCATCTTATTATGAGATTCAAAAAATAAACACCGTTTTGGCGCTGTTTAATGTGGCGTGACGGATCGCTTTAGCGCCTCAGTTAAAGAGAAGCATGTGATCATCCTCTCCTCCGCTTTAATACCAGTTACAGCGAAATAAACATGAACATCTGAAGGTATGTTAAAATATACAGTACAACTTACTGAAATCCGTATCATGTCTCGTGTAATCGCTCAATCAGTGCTTCAACCTCGGAAAGACTCAATAAAACAGCTTCAATGTCACGTGACGTCACATTTACCTCAGAAAAACATATTCAGTGACCATAAACTCATTAGTCAGCTAGAAAAGTGAACTCTAGAAAGATAAATATAGCTATGCACCGTTACATATTCATTATAATCTTTAATGTTCTTCAATATTTAATGCATGTTTGAATAAATCAGCCGTGATTTAAATGTTTATATTTCAAAAAAACTGAATTGGAGTAGAAATATGATTATGTAATTCTAAACTTTATTTATAATAAATGACACTAAATGATGTTTTTAAGTGTTTGTATATAAATAAGTTAATTTAACCTTCAGTATTATTATAGTAGCACCAGCTGACTCTCATGTGTAGTTTACAGCATTAGTTGAGAGATTTGTGTCCTTGTGTCAATACCCAGCCCTACTGTCTGTCTGTCTGTTTTCTCATTAATTATTGTGTGTTTGTGTGACAGTGGCGATTCTGGACGGGCGTCAGAAGAGAGCGGAGGCGCTGAAGAGACTGGCTGACCAATCAGCGTCGCTGACTGAAGAACAGCTGACTGAACTACGAGCTGACATTAAGGTACACACACTCACACACTCACACACTCACACACTCACAACACAGCAATTTAAAGCATTACAAGCATCACTCTTCTTTAGCTGTTGCCTAATCTCTCTCTCTCTCTCTCTCTCTCTCTCTCTCTCTCTCTCTCTCTCTCTCTCTCTCTCTCTCCAGCACTTCGTCAGCGAGCGCAAGTATGACGAGGATCTTGGTAAAGCTGTGAAATTCTCCCATGATCTGGAGCCTCTGAAGTGCAGCATCATGTCGTTTGGATCAGGTGCGGCAGTGAACGAGACTCTGTGTTTTTTCCGTATGAATGAACACATGAGGTGTTTATCTGTGTGTGTGTGTGTGTGTGTGTGTGTGAGTGTGTGTTCCCACAATGTAAATGGATTTATGAACATACTAAATGATGTTTTTTTGAAAATGTAAAAATGCAGAATGTTTCCTGTGATGGTTAGGGTTAGGGGCAGTGTGGGGGGAGAGAATGTACAGTTTGTTCAGAGTAAAATGTATTACGCCTATGGAAAGTCCCCACAATTCACAAAAACCTAACGTGTGTGTGTGCGCAGTGTATCATCCTCAGACGAGCTACTCCAGCCGTTCCCGCTGCAGCTCCACCTCTTCCTCCGTCACAGGCTCAGTTCCTGTCAAAGCTCCGCCTCCCTCTGAGCTCCAGCATCAGGCCTCCACGTACACGGGCCGTCCCAGTGTGCCGCACAAACAGGTGACGAGTCGCGTACGCTCGTGTGTTCCGGCTGTCGTGTGCTCTTTCTGAACTGTCTCTCCGCTCCGCAGATTTTCCAGGGCAACAGGCGCTTCATTCACGGTTACCAGGGAAATCAGCGATATAATGGAAACGCCCATCCCGAGCGAAACCCCGGCCGGAGCGGCTACCGTCATCCGGGAGAGCGCAGTCAGCAGAGCGACCTCAACTCTCAGCCGGCCAATAGCGCGAGAGGCTCCTCCCACTCCTCAGGCTATCGCTCGGATCGACCCGCCTACAACGGGCTTCCACAGAGGCAACCGCGGACCCACTGCCCGTGATGAACACACACACACACGCGCACACACACACACACACACACACACACACACACACACACACACACACACATCCGTCAGATGAAGAGAAAGTCAAGTTTACATCTGAGTTGAGCTGCGGCCCGACTTCTGCTCTTCATTCTTCTGTCTTACTCTTCTTTTACACCTCCTGTCTGTCTGATCTGAGTTCAGTGTTAGTCTCAGTAGTTCCTGTGAGTGTTTTCTCGTGGGCTTCCTCTTTCATATCGTCAGTGTCGAGGAAAAAGATGGTTTTCCACATACCAGATGATCAACACTAAGATGGCAGGCCGAGTTTCAGTGGGCTGAGTGTAGTTTGAGTTGTTTGGAGATGTTAGTCCGTAGTGACGCTCTCTTTCATGCCTTCGGTCACGTTGATCGAAGCCGACGCGTCACGTCCTCTGGTCTTCATGCTCACGATATACCTCACTCGCCGCCTCATTTCATGCCGCGCCGTTCTTCCGCTCGCAACGTCAGCTTCCTTTGGCCTTCCTGAAAGACTCTCGTTGGAAAGAATCAGATTCGCAAGCGTCCGTGTGTTTGATCAGGATGCAGAACAGCTCGTCTGTCTGTCTGTCTGTCAGGAGGTCTGGATTTCTAATTCGGCCTCTCCGTCTCTCTTTTCTTTGGTTGCTTGATGTTGTCATGAGGATGATCAGCTCTTTTCAGCTCAATCCTGTATATATGTAAACTACATGTATAGTGTTTTTGTAGCCTCCGGCCATGTATGTAGTGCGACTTATTAGTTCTCTGAATGAACTCCGTTATCAAGCGACTTATGTTCTTCCTCACGTATGGAGAAAGAGACTCGTTTTTGTTTTTCCAAATGATCCGAGACCGCTGTAATCAAGTGCCTTCAGTCATTCGCTTTCACCGTCCCGTTCCTTCTGCTCCGGTTCGGACCAAAGACATCAGATGCGTCGCCTGCTCCTGTCGTGCGAACACTCATTGTCTTTCTTGCTAATTGATCTACTTGCTTTTCCTTTATTATAAATAAAGAAGGATTGGTAGCAAATGCTTAAACTGTTTGCAGACTCTTTTTGTTTGTTAGTTTGTTTTTTGTTGTCATGATTAAGATCACTGCGATTTGTGTCAATTTTCTGGTATTTTGGACTTTTTGAAAGTCAAGCCAAGTTTTTCACTCGATCTCAATAAGACCAGTGCAGTATAATTCTCTAGACTCTCTAGGTCAATAATTATCAACTTTTGCATTTAGATGGCTATAACAGGTTTATTTAGAAAAGGGGGGTGGCCAAATGCCTATAAATCCTAAACAAAAACTCAGAACTTCACGAAATTCGGTGAGCTCATGCTGATTCTAAACAAGCATGCAAACTTTTATGGCGATCGGACCATAGGTGGTGCTATAACAGTTAACAAAACATTAACAACCATATATTTCCTGTGGTAAATTGGCTGTAAATGGTGTTTTCCATCAATGATCCAGATGGTTACAGGCTTGCAAAATAAAACGCTAGGGCCCGGTTTCACAGACAGGGCTTAGCCTAAGCCAGGATTAAGCCTTGGCTCAATTAGGATATTTAAGTAGCTTTTATAAAAGTACATTAGAAAAAAACATTGCTGGTGATCATCTTGAGACAAAACAATGGCTCTGACATATTGTAAGATCTATCAGTGAAAGTTGCTTTCTGTTAAAACCGCTTAAACATGCATTTTAGTCTAAGACTAGATTAAACCTCGTCTGTGAAACTGGGGAATACCTTTTCACTCATGTTTAAAGCGCTTGAACCCCGATAATCAATTGCTAACCCACCTCACCTCCTGATCCGAGTCGCTCGTTCTTTTGTTTTGTCCCGTCACATCCCTGCTCTGGAGCATTGCTGTCTGCCCCGGAAACATAAATCACAAATTTATGGGTTTTGGATGAATGAACAACTCAAACCCGAAGACCTGAGAGGTGAACTAATCATTTGGGTTTCCGGTACAGAACCTATAGGATGTTGCACGTTTTAGATGTTTACTAAGATCCTTCTATTATCTATTGAATCCCACAATAATATTTAAAATGTCAGTAAGATTAATAATAAATAAATATATAAATATAATATCATCATTTATTGGGCACTTTCAGTCTGTCTTGAACCCTGACCCCTAGATTTCAGCTTGTAAAAAATATTGAAATAAATTTTGCAATTGTTTTTAAAAATACTTCAGTTTTCTAAAGTGAAGTTAAAATATTTTATATATATATATATATATATATATATATATAATATATATATATAATATATATCTATCATGAAACTTGAAAAATGTGTCCCTCATGTTCATGTCACTACCGGAACAGTGTGTGTTTGAGTCATTGAGTCTGATTTTAACACACTTCTACATGTTTGATCAGGAGATATTCCTGTGTTGCTCCTCTCACAGCCTCTCTTTCACAGCAGATCATCATTCTGAGTTAAATGAGTTCAAAAGCCTGAAAATCGGTGTGGAGCTTTAAGAAACGTCACTAACAAACAACTTTTTCTGCAATTAAGCAAACTTTTTTTGTGTGTTATTCCATAAAATTTAGTTTTTATGTGTGGGTAATAAACTAAATTTTATCAAATAACACTCAAAAAACAATTATGTCACAACTAAATAGTTGTTTTGATGAATAAATACTATAACAAATGTATTGCTCATTGAGTCAATGGATGAACTAATGGAACCTTATAAGAGATCATATTTTTTTCAAACAAAGTGCATATGAATACTTAAATGTGTTTCAATAATATAAAATACTGAATGTGTGTACATATTTTTATTTTTTACTTAAAATGTGACTATTTTTGGAAAACAAAATCATGGTGGGTCAGTAATACTGGTAAAAGTTGGCTTGGCTTCATTGAGAAATGTGCAAATATTGGGATTCTGTCCTTTTCAATGATTGAAACTTCCTTCCAGCTCGAAAGTCACTGGAGTCCGAGCTGAACAAAGCCGTCATTGACCGGCAGTGAGGGCAGAGACTGGTGACAGAGGTGTACTCCACTATCACTGATTAGAAAGCCGAGAAATATGTGTTCCTCCCACGTCCGAGAGATTGCACATTATTTCTGAAAAGGAAATGAAAGAATTGGTCTCGTTTATTGACCTGCGGCTTATGCGCGCGTCTGCTTCCCCTCCGTCTTGACCGTCGACTGCATTAAACTTTGTTCTCGGTAAAGTTATTCATATCAAAGGATAGTAAAATGGAGGAAGGTTTTCTTCAAAATGTGTTGCGCTTCTACGGTGAAAACGGCTCTCTGTCCACGGGAAACCTGGAGAACTTTCTGCAGCTGATGACCATCCGCCGCGCGGCGTCCGTCGATGATGACCGCAATCCTCTGAAGAACACTGAGGTAACCTTCATCTCACTCTTTCTGTCACGAGGCTTTTCCCATTATAACATAAGACAGGTGCAACTTGTCACTTTTTCTACTAGAACAAGCAGTGAAAAGGAGTATTTTAGTTGATTCAGTTTAACGTGTAACTGCTTCTATTTCTCACGTTTTTCCTCGCAAAACACTCAATATGCATCAATACCGTCATATATTTATTTGAAACGTTGGTCTATAGTTGTGCTTTAGTACTTTACACAAAGACAGCAATATAAACTGGTCGGATTGGAGAACATCAGCCGAATGTACACTTTACTATTTATTATTGGAATGATAAAGCTTAGAAATGTATTTTGAGTTTGTTTAAGAAGAGTTCAAGGCCTCTTTTATTCTTTGAGTTGCATGTTGAGTAGAAATGCACCGATATATCGGCCTGAAAACAGCCGATATCTCCTGTCAATCAAAAGAGGGCAAGAAAATGTACTGAATTTGTGCTTTGTGTAAAGAAAATGCTAATAAACTAGTTTTTAATGTTCAATATTAGTAGTAATTATATGAATTAATAACATTCAGAAAGTTAAGATATATTAATTTAATCTTCAGAATTTAGTTTATGTGTGTTAATATTAATTACAGTAATGTGTTTGTTTATAACTGATACCAGTTACTCTGATCAAGTTCATGAAATGGAGAGAATAAAGTTTTTATTTGTATTTTTTATTACAAATATAATAAAATAACATGAGTAAGTATTAATTATAATGAAATGATCATTAATTTAAAAGAATCAGTAGACGTCACTCTGAATATCGTATCGGTGGAGAAATTTAGTATCGGTGCATCTCTAATGTCGAGTATTAATAATGTTTCAGCTTTGTTTGTCATCCCCCCCCCCTCCCCTTTTTTTTGTTACTGCATTTTGCATATTTTCAGAAGTTTATTAGTGATCTATGATTATGTTGAATATCAAAGTTTATTGTGTCTCTTTGGATTTGTGAAGTAAAAGTTATATGTGTATATATGTATATGTTAATCTTTTATTTTGAAGTTAAAAGATTAGACCCTTAATTAGACCCTTACCTTGGGGTAAGATGGGCCACCCAGAATTGGCACAGGAGACCCCGTGGCATGTTGTTAATTGTTATTATTTATAAATGTAATACTAACTGCAATTAATGGGGTTCTTATTCAGTATTTCGATGAATTATATTTCGAACCTCTTTCCTTTCACAAGCGAAATCGTTGAATTTGCACTCGTAGTGTTGCTATTATGACACATCTTCCATTAAAATATGGGCAATTAAATAATCATAGAATCATTTTACCTTCAGATGAATTTCTTTTACTGGGTTTCTGCTTTGTCTGTCCTCAGTTATTCAATTATTATCAACTAAATTGTCAAAATATATTTTTAAAATACAATATAGTTTATTTAGTATTTTACATTGACACTTAATTCTTATTAATATTTATGACAAAAGTCATTTATTAATTCTGTGAAAGTTTATCCAGGTAGGGGGCCAACTTACCCCATTACCCTCTTTTAATATTTGACATTTTGTGCTATAACAAAAAAAATGTTTGTACATCCTGTAATAACACATTAGCTGATGCATCATCATCCTGCACGTGATAAACTTATATATTTCTAAATATGTTAGAATTTAAAAGTAAATCCACCTTGTCCCTCTGAAGAGATCTATAGGTATGATGATTATCTTTGGGCTAAAATAATTATCTGTTCAGCATCATTTAATGTTAGTTCTTTATAATAATCATAATAATATTCTTAATGAAAGTAGAGGGTCTATGACGGTTGAAAATCCTGAATAAACTGAACTGAAACTCCATGATGGTTTCAGCTGATTTTCAGATAAGGAATTGTTACTAAATTCTGCATATCACACTTTATATTTGTTTATCTGGTGTATAGGAGCTACTTAAAACAAGACCTGTTTATCTTATGTTGTTTTACTCGTACAGTGTCCATCATTGACAGAGCTGCTGTCCGTCTTTGGGTTGGGTAATGCTTCTGCGGTCAGTCTCGGTGATCTGGAGACGATGTGTCCAGCTATTCTCAATCAGGTCCTTCTCCCTGCCTGTCCTTACACCTTCCCCTCAAACCTTAATGAATCCGCGTCCTTACCGGATCACAAAGGTGAGTCTGATTACCACAAAGCCCTTCAGTTTAATGACCGTATGGAGTCTGGAGATGTGTTTTGAGCAATGAGGAAACATGCAACACACTTAAATCTTATCAGCTGGGAGTTACAGATTGATTTTGTTGTGTTTATTTTGGGTGTAAAGTCTATTTATAGTACAGTACGTTTTCTTGTCATTCCTTTCAAGAATTACACACTTTTGTGTAATCATGGTTTTGCCCTTTTTGCTTGTGAATCATGATGGTTAAAAGGTAATATTCTTATCACAGATTCTTTTAGAGAGCAAACACTTGTGGAATAAGTGGAATTTCCATGAGCCGTCGTCACATTGAGTGAATCAGAGCTTATTTTGTTAAAGGATCTGAACTTTAAAGCATCAGTTTCTCGTTTCACATTCAGGAAGAAAGCCTTTGTCTGAATCCATTTCATATGGTAATGAAGTCCTCACTAACAGACTGTACAAGAGACTTAAACCTTATACTTTTCCCTTATTAGATTTCTAGATTGGGATGCAGAAAAGCAGAACTAGTTATGTCATTAACTAAGCCTACAATTTTGTCTCACTTCTTGAATTGAAGTGATGAAAATACTTATAATATAACTAATAATATGCCTCAGTATGTGTGTGAATTCATTCCTCAACTCGCTTTCTGTAGTTTGGGGTTATGGGTTCCTGGCTGTGACCGTGATAAACTTGGCGGCTCTGCTGGGTTTATTTCTGGTGCCTGTGACGAAAAAATCATATTTTCCAAAAGTCTTGACGTACTTCATTGGACTGGCCATCGGGACACTGTTTTCAAACGCTGTACTGCAACTTATCCCAGAGGTATGAATGAGTTACAGTGAGATCATGAGATGATATATGACTAAACAATATCATAAAACAATTACTCAAAATCTTCATGCATGGAGTCCTAACTCACTTCTTGCCGTCTGAACAGGCCCTTGGCTTAGATCCCAGAGATGATGACTATGTGCTAGACGTAGTTGGGATCTTTGGCGGGTTTTACATTTTGTTCTTCACTGAACGAGTTTTAAAGATGCTCCTGAAAGCAGATCCAGAGGTAAGAGCTTAGACGTGTTTGGACAGTGGAAGAGATTGAGCTGGTTTCTGGCCTAACTCAGTGGTTGACCTCCCCGACAGCTCGGACACAGTCATTTCCCTCCCCTGCAGTCATCTGATGATGTCACCATCTCCACCTTCAGCAACGACATCATCATAAGCAACATCAGCGGCGACATCATTGCAAACAACACTAATCATGAGACGAACCCTGTCAATGAAAAGTCCACCAACCCATGTGAGAGTCCACCTGCTGAACAGGTAACACACAAAATTCATATGTTGATAATTACAACATACATAATTAACTTGTGTTGTGCTCATTTAGTTAATTGGGTGTTCTTGGCCAAAATGGCCAGTCTTTCTAATTGCTCGTAAATCTCTAATTTTGCTTTATTATCACCAAATGTCAGCTTATTTTCCTTCAGTTAGTACATGTTTTGTATTTCTTTGCAGGCCGGTCATATTGTTTATGAAAATACAAAAATTATCAAATGATCACATTTTTTCAGGAAGTCGTTATACCCTGTGTGAGCAAAGTCCGTAAATTTTAGTCCAATGTGATAACATTAACATTAACTAGCATTTTCAGGAAAAAGAAAATCCTCTCTAGGTCAGAATGACCGGAACACAACATGAGGATTCAACAGAAATAAACATGTACGATTATAAATCTTTATTGCTTCACTGTTAGTACCCAGAGATTTTTACCAGATTCTCCAGATAATGATTTCCTGATGTAGTGAAAGTACAATAAATATTAGATTATAAAGATTATTGATTTACAGAAGCACATTATCGATCTGGCGTGCACCGACCACTGTTTACTTTGACTTCTTTAGTTCACTCACAAATTCTCATCCACTATCTAATGACATTTAAACTATACGCTTATTGGCCTGTTCACACAGAACACGTTTTTGCGCTAATTGTTTTTCCATGTAAAATTGCACTAGACTACGGAAGCCCGAGTTTCTATCTCGTAATAGCAACTTTAGGCCTATATGTCGCAATATAACTATATCACCAGCACTACTGTGAAACGTTTCCATTCTAGACCAACATATATGACCATTGTGCCGCATCTTGCTGCTTTTTCTGCGTCTCGCTAATGAGTTTTCTAAAAGTTTACCTGTTAAATTCATATCGAGACCCATGTTACTCAACATAAGGGACTTTTCACACAGAACGAGTTTTTGCGTTTAAAAATGTGAGATTCAGGACAGAGGAATGAATAAAGAGCAATGGCAAACACACATGTATAGCTCGTGTTTACATAGATATCTCACAGAGTTTATGTCTAAACCAGCTGCTTTTTCATTGTTTTTCTAAAAATTGTGATATAAATTTGCAATTGCAAGAAAAAAGTCAGAATTGCATGTCTATATCTTTGTAGATGTAAACTCATAACTCTGAGGAGTCAGAATTGCATTGAATTGCATTGGTGTGTTTTTGGGTGTAATAAACAAATCAGTCAGAGTCTCTTCTCCCATTCCCTTTAAAAGCCAGTTGCGTTTGCGCCATGGCGGATTCGCTTTACATGGCGGAATATAGACACCCTCAACCTGTCGAGTCAGCGTGTGTGTATTGCCACGATTGGTCAAATAATTAGCCAATTTCATTCATCATTAATGATAATCTTTGCAACATAGGTCGTTTGTCACTTCCCTGAAATACGACTCATAGGAGCGTTTACTAAAGTGGCGCCCCTATCGACAACAGCACACTTTCATTTTAATGCATTGTTCCCTTTTATCTGCGTCATATTTTGGGTTTCGCGTAGCTCAACTGGTAGAGCATTGCAATAACAATATGCAATCATGTGATCATGCGATCCCAGGGAACACACGTGCTCAGAAAGTGTGTATGCACTATGAATCACTAAGGGTAGGTTTAGGGGTGGGGTGGGTGTAGTCATTAATAAAAATGAGTTTTGGTAAATGGAAATAGGATAAATGGTGTAAAAAGTCCACACGCTGCATTTAAATGAACACGCATTTTGATTGGTAATGACAGTCATACGTCATTTCATGACGACAGACGTAACACGACACTGTTATTATTTTTACACCCGCTATAGAGGGCGCATGACTTCAAAATGTAAATATAGGTTGTAATATACAGTCGTTTTTTTTGGAGGACAGTCTGAATCTTTTACATTGTAATCCTTTTATTTTTAATATTTGGCATGTGTGTGTAACAAGCATGTTTGCACCTACATATAGGCTCAAATTACTAACACGCCCTTTAAATAACAAAACAAAATACTGCACCATTGACTTTAGAGCAGGTTCATTTTCAGTTCCTCAAAATAGCCACACGCCAACAACGCACCTGAACACACCTCGTTTCAGACCGTGGGTGAACAGAGGAGCGCGAGTGCATTTGCTATTTAAACAGCATTAAAATGATAACTGTGTCGGGCTGAAACTAGGAAAAAACACTTGCGTCACGCCTGGAATCACATTGCGCTGGGTGTGTGATAGATAGTTTAGTTTATAGATGTAAACTCAATTGTGTGAAAAAAAATCAGAATTGTGAGATAAAAAGTCGCAAAATGCATTCTCTGTGAACGAGTTTTGTGTGAACGCGTGCCTCTAACAGAGTCTATTGTGTTATATTTGTGCAGAATGCTTGTGTTTTAGCTTGTCGCTGGATTAAAGGGGCTGGAATGTCGAACATAAAGACTACGGCGTGGATGATCACCGTCAGCGATGCCGTACATAACTTCATAGACGGTCTGGCCATCGGAGCGTCCTTCACAGTCTCTCTGCTCACGGGCTTCAGCACCTCCATCGCCATCTTCTGTGAAGAGTTCCCTCATGAGCTGGGTAAAACACAGACACCCATCATCAAAACATCACTTCAATGGGATCTTTAAGTCAGATTTTCTCTCTGCAGGTGATTTTGTGATTCTGTTGAACTCGGGCATGAGTGTCGGTCAGGCTGCGTGTTTTAACATGCTGTCGGCGATGTGCTGTTATCTGGGTCTGGCGCTGGGGATCCTGCTGGGCAGCAGTTTTGCTCCAAATGCCATCTTTGCCATTGCTGGAGGAATGTTCCTCTACATCTCCCTCGCAGATATGGTGAGACGTCTTTCTTCTAACTGTGGAAAATGTTCAAACTTATTACAGTAATCATGACAGCCTCCCACTTATTACAACTCAGCATAAAAAATGGCCATGAAATATTGATTTGAGTTGAAATCATGTGATAATCTAACCCACATCTGAAATCTCATACTCTCCTCAGTAGCTACTTATTTTGAATTGGTAATTATTTCACAACTGCTAAAATAAAAAGTATGTTCTATATAGTATGAATGTAATCCGGACGTACTACATTCGTCATGTTGTCATGATCATGTGACCAACCATCGCTTCTCTGCCTTTAACAGATCCTCTCCCGTGGCCTCATGGGATAGTAAATCTTATCCACTCTTCAGATGTAGTAGGGTTCTTGATCTGGGCATCTGTGAATTCAGACATACTTATTTTGTCACATTCTGTGTTTCACCTTCTATATAGTAAGGAAGTATGAGATTTCAGATGTCCACCCTATCCGCCCTACACAGTACTGAATATTACTAATGTCACATACTATTTAGGATGGATAGTATGCACTCTGAGACGCACACCTGGAGTCGTGACAAATCGGGTCTTCGCTAGGACCCCAAACGATCCCATTGGATCAAAGAACTCTCTTTAGTGCCTGATTACAATTCCTACAAAATCACATTATGATATGTTGTTAGAACTGTTATAATGACCGATGAACGTCCATTTTAGTACTAGCCTGATTAGACTGATAACTTGTACTCATTTGCATTATTTGGCACCAGCCTAGTAGTGAAACAAACACTGCAACCATATTATAGTGATATTAATACTAAAGTCCTCTAAGATCATTTTCACTACAAACAACTGAAATGCAAGATGGTGCTAAAAGTTAGTCTGTGGTGTGATACAAGAGCCGCTTTCAGTCAAAATTACCCAAAAATGTCCCGACGGATCAGAATCAAGTATTCCAGAAAGTCTCTTTAAATGTCTGAACACAGCGCTGTTTCTCCAGTTCCCAGAGATGAACAGCATCATGGCGGCACACACCAGAGGCTATCGAGGAAGGGTCGTGTTCTTCCTGATCCAAAATGCTGGGCTGCTCACCGGATTCACTATAATTCTGCTCATTACCCTGTTTGCTGGAGATATCAATCTGGGGTAGAAAGAAAGAATCGCACGAAAACAACATGAAAAACAAAGGACAATTGTTTTCAGTGCCAGAAACCAAAACCTGTTGGTTTTTCTGTTTGTATATTAGACTCGTATAGTGTGATGGGAAAAATGTGACACAATCATATAATCCTGGAAGACATGATTTTTGTGATGTTGTTTAAAGAGATTTTTTGTTGATTGTCTGATGTGAGCTGTGTGTGGAGGAATTCCTCTGAACGCCGGCGCTGAAGCACACAGTCTTTAACCGAAGGATATGAAGGTGAAGATCATTGATGTGTGTCTTTCTACAGCTCGTTTCATTGGAGGGAAAATCTGTGTATTCAAACCTTGTTTTATATATAATAAAGTGCTGGGGTTATAATATTGGGTCAAAAGGTTTCACTGTTAACAAAGTACATATTCTTTATTTTTCAGGTAATTCAGTATTGTTCAAAAGTTTGGGGTCAGTAAGATTTTTTTAATGTTTTAAAAGAAGTATCTTCTGCTCACCAAGCCTACATTTATTTGATTAAAAATGCAAACAAAAACAGTAATATTGTGAAATATTATTCCAATGTAAATCAGCTGTTTTCTATGTGAATATATAGTAAAGTGTAATTTATATCCAGTGATCAAAGCTGAATTTTCAGCATCATTACTCCAGTCTTCAGTGTCACATGATCCTTCAGAAATCATTCTAATATGATGATTTGATGCTCAAGAAACATTTCTGATTATTATCAATGTTGGAAAAAGTTGTGTTGCTTAATATTTTTTTGGAAACTTTTTTTCAGGATTCATTGATGAATAAAAGGTTAAAAAGAACAGCATTTATTCAAAATATAATCTTTTCTTACAATATAAATCTTTACTATCACTTTTTATCAATTTAACACATCCGTGCTGAATAAAAGTATTCATTTCTTTCAAAAAAAAAAAAGAAAGAAAAAAATATTGTTACAAAAGATTTCTATGTTAAATAAATGCTGATAGTTTTTACCTTTTTATTCATCAAAGAATCCTGAAAAATATTACAGGTTACAAAAAAATATTAAGCAGCACAACTGTTTCCAACATTGACAATAAATCATCATATTAGAATGATTTCTGAAGGATCATGTGACACTGAAGACTGGAGAAATGATGCTGAAAATTCAGCTTTGATCACTGGATATAAATTATATTTTAAAGTATATTAAAATAGAAAACCATCATTTTAAATTGTAATAATATTTCACAATATTATTGTTTTTTCTGTATTTATTATGAAATAAATGCAGCCTTATTGAGCAGAAGAGAATTTATTCAAAAACATTAAAAATAGTAATGTTTCCAAACTTTTGACTGGTAGTGTGTGTATATAATACATTTTTTTATAATAAAATATTTTAAATTGTAATAATATTTTACAATATTACTGTTTTTACTGTATTTTTATTTAAATAAATGCAGCCTTTGTGAGCAGACGAAACTTCTTTCCAAACATTTGGACGGTAGTGTATATACGTACATACTGTATACACACACACACACACACACACAGACAGTCAAACCTAAATGTATTCAGACACCTTGAACATTTCATTCATTAATTCAGTTTAAAGTTAAAAAGTTATATAGTTAAAAAGAAAAATGGTAATAAAATATGACAAGATCTCAGAGTTAAACTGTGTCAGAAAAAAATAATCTTAATTATGTCAGATAACACTTAAGCAAAACATGGTCAGGTCAAAGTGTCTGAATAATTTTTGGTTGCAAATTTTTTCAGTTGTACTGGTAGTCCACTGTATGAAGAATTTTGGGTATAAAATGCCACTTTATTTTGCTATATCTCACTCGTGTGTGTGTGTGTGTGTGTGTGTGTGTGTGTGTGTGTGCGTGTGCGCGTGTGTGCGCATGTGCGTGTAATCAATCAAACTGTGATTCAGTGTTTTTGATGTCCATGTGTTTGCTAACCCACCCAAGGCCTAAGGCTCTATGAAATACTATAGGAGTTCTTCCAAGTGTTTCTGAAGTGACTGACTTTTTTCACCCATAAACTAAATTTTAAAACATAAACATGCAAGTTTAGATATTAATAGGCCCAGGGATGGGCAAAAATACATCAAAATATATTTTAAAATAAAATACCAAATACCTTAATTTTAAATGTATCAACAAATAAACAACAAAATACAGCAGCCAAACCATGTATCAAAATAAACTACTGTATTTTTGTATTTTGAAAATACTACAAAATACTTTTACAAGGGAGCATGAAATTTCTTCGCAAACCTTCCATCAGTCGGCCTGTTTGATCGATCCCTTCACCGTTACACTGACTTGATTTATGTTTGATAGCACCAGCTTTTCTCTGCCCGAGTCATGCAATAAATCTGACATAAGCAACCAGTTAAAGACACATATATGTAGGATTTTTAGATTAAAACATTCAAAAACCACTAAAACAATGTTATATTTTTTGTTAACGTGTGTACTTACATTATCTCAAATGTTTCCAAGAAATTCTAAATCCAGAGAAATAAGCAATTTTAACCAGGACACACACGTGTCCGTGTGCCGCCTATCAATGACATCATTACCCTCGATTTCCCCTTTTATTTTGGCATAATAACAGATCCGCTGCTGTCGCGCTCGTCTCTCATTAGTAATCACTCCAGTGGGCTCGTTACTGCTCTCACAGCACTCGGTCCTGCTCTGCTTCACACTACAGTAACGTTAATAATCTCTCCATCAACATGATTTCTGCCTGAGTCCTGTCCCGATTCTTTGAACCCGTGACTCATAATCGTATCCTAATTTTGATTGAACCGGGAAGTGCTGCAGAGAACAGTGTTTACGGCTTCAGGTGGTCAGAGATGAGTTTGGTGGTGTAAAGTTGGCATGAATCACGCGGTCTGGTGCTTTGCGTGCTTTTGCCTGTTCGAGGCGGTTTCTCTGGAGATCTTCTCTCTGGACGGGGAATGGAAGCTGCTGAACTCGAACTCGTCTGTTTCTGTCAGCGCCGAGGTCCCGGGCTGTGTTCACACTGCTCTTCATCTCGGTATATAACAGACACACTTCCATTCTTCCATTCAGAGTCATTCACTGAGAAATTAACTTTATTCTGCGTCAACAGGATCCATATTACAGGTTTAATGACCTGAACTACAGATGGATTTCACTGGACAACTGGACCTACACTACATCATTCTCAGTGAGGTGACGTCAGAAACCCTCTGATTCAGAGCTGGAGTGTTAAAGCGGTCATGAACTGCGTTGTTTTATCATTTTATAATGTTTCCTAGGATACACTTATAATGATAGTGTGATTTTCACATCAAAAATGGTCATAATTTAGAAATAAAACCCTGATTTTATCCTCTGATTTGAACACTCTGTTTTAAGGGGCGTGTCTGCTGTGAGACTTCAGTGTAAACGCCCACTGCTGTGATTGGCTGACATCTTTGCATATGAAATAGCCAAAATGTACTCTCTTTTTTAGCACATTTTTATGGAGTCAAATTAATGCCTTAAAGTTTTGCACAAAAATAAAGTTTTGCAAAACAAAAAAAAGAATTGAGCAATAAAAAAATGTTTTGCAAACAAAAATAAAGAATTGCAAAGGAAAAATAAAGTATTGAGCAGAAAAAAATAAGTTTTGCAAACAAAAATAATAAATTGCAAAATAAAATTACGTAGTGCAAAAATAAAAATATAATCAATTACAAAAATCAATGACAGTTCCTGTGCGCAATTCTCAAAACACCCACAAGATGGCGGCGTTTATCGGTAAATCCGATATCACAAAACCGATATCCGATTATGGTAAAATGCTTAAATATCGGGGGAAATGTCAGTAAATGTCATTTGAATCTCACACAGGTACTTCTGGCGTGAGACGGGAAAATCCAGTCCAATGTACAGGTGTGTTATTCGTCACTTTAAATAAACTGTAAAATTCATTATTTTATTCATCAAAAGTACTGCTAAATTATTGGATCTTCTGTATGTAGAAAGGGCAATTCTGGAAACACTGGAGAAAATGGACATGAATCAACCACCTGACTTCACTGGTCCAGTTTCTAGTGGGAAACGGATGAAGAGGATGAAGAGGATGGTGACGGGTCTTTCCTCCAGCATCTACTGAAGATCACACAGGCTGAAGCAAAGCTGGGGCCTCATTTATAAAACTTTGCGTAGATTTCATCCTAAAAGTGTACGTACGCGCAAAAGCTAGATTCTGCGTACGCACAAAATAAAAATACAAAATCAGATTTATAAAACCATGCCAGATCCTGCGCACAAATCCCTTTATAAATCCCAGTCAGTGGAAGATTGTGCGTACGTACATCTCCACCCTTCCTCCTCCCCGAAATCACCATATAGTTTTACCTCATCTGCATATCATTTCCATACACGTTCCCATCCACGTGACAGCATGGATAACATTTGTGCCGTACACATTATATTGCTAAAAATCATCCAATATTCTTATGTTTTAGAATAAATATATCAAAATATGCATACAAAAAAAAAAAAGAATTGTATTAAATACGTAAGATGAAGGTTTTAGAATAGAGTTGATTCATTCATTTCCACTGGCCAAATAGTATTTTAATTGTTTTAAACAATTTGAATCAAATTTATGCAGTTTTGCTGATAAGGTGAAGATATCTTTTAGGAAGTTTATAGGCTATATTTTTTAGTGGAAACAGATTGGTCTACTTATTTATTGCAGTGTAAATACAACTGTCTGTCTCGGCGCTTCACTGAAGTATTTAAAAAAGGAAACGTGCAAATCTTACCGTTTTCCTCAAATTATACCCTTCAAATACAGTGGCGGTAATTGTTTGAAGATCCTTTACACGACATCAACACCTCCTGCTGCTGCGGTTGAACAGTACCTGCGACCACCGAATCCAGCCCCGTCTTCCATAATATCTAAGTTAAGTGTGCATCACTGATCGTCGTTCTCGCTAAAATATTTTGTCATAACATCTGCAGTTTAGTTTAAAGAGGAATTATTGCGCTCCCAGCGCTCCTCGCTGTCATTAAAGCAGTGGAAAAGTGATCGACATCTACCATCTGAATTCATATCACGTTTGATTAACTTCTCCGTAATGACTGCGTAATGTAATTTCAGCGCTTATTAGTGAAAGTGTAATATTAATGTAAATGTGTATATCAAAGTGAATAAATGTTTGATAAATGAGGCCCCTGATCAGACAGAGAAAGGGAAGAATCATGGGAATTGTGATGTTTACACACTAATAAGATTCTGAAAGAAGTCTCTTCAGCTCACCAAGGCTGCATTTATTTGATCAGAAACAGTAAAAATAGTAAAATTGTGAAGTACTACTATACATTACTTCTCGTTTTGAATATATTGTAAAATCTAATTTATTCTTGTGATTTTCAGCATCATTACTCCAGTCTTCAGTGTCACATGATCCTCCAGTAATCATTCTAAAATGACGATTTGCTGCTCAGTTATTACTGGTGCTCAGTTATTAATAATTTTTCTTTCCATTAATGTTAAAAATAGTTTTTTTGTGGAAACAGTTACAGATTTTTCAGGATTCTTTGATGAATAGAAGGTTAACGGGCATCTTTTGTAACATTATATTTTAATTTAATGTGTCCTTGCTGAATAAAAGAATTATTACTCTAGCCCAAACTTTTGAATGTGTATCACAGTTTACACAAAAACCTGAAGCAGCACAACTGTATTCAACATTGATAATCAGAAATGTTTCTTGATCGGCATATTGGAATGATTTCTGAAGGATCACGAGCTGCTGAAAATTCAGCTTTGCATAACAGGAATACACAGCATTTTAAAATGAACAACAGTGCTCATAAATAATGCCATAATATTACTGTTTTACTGCATTTCAGATCAAATAATGCAGCCTTGATGAACAGAAGATATCTGACCTTTTCCAAAGCAGTAGTGTGTAGAGCAGAACAGGCCCATCTTCATGTTAAAAACGTACCTGTTGAAGGTGAAGAGGTTCTCCATCAGTGGCGGCGCCGTATGAAGACGACGGTGTGGAGAATCTGCTCGGATTCACCCAGAAGCTGAACTGGAGACGAGAGAGGAAGAATAAAATCAATGAGTCCAAATGTTGAACAAACACAAGCTATTGAACTAGATATACCCTTTAACTGCCTGCTCGACCAAATGGTTGAGCACATTTTGAGTCACTGTATTTCACTGAGAGGAGCACCTAACTTAACTCAAGCTGATTGAGCCATCTCTACCATCTGCTTGAGGTATGTTATGCCAAAAAAATCCACTAGATGTCAGAGTGTCAATCAACAGCACTTGTCACAAACACTTCCTCTAATGTCAGAAACAAAGAAATCACTCATGCCATGTGAACTGTTCTTGGTGAAAATTTGCAAGGTAAGCTCATTTTTTTTGACATATTACACTGTAAGAGCCCTAACTTTACAAAATTATGTTACTTGGTGCCATGAAAAAACTTTAGGATGTTTTTAGTAATTATTCAAAAACATGCTCAACCAAACAGTTGATTTGTCACTTTATGGTAAATGCAGAAAAGCTAAGGTAATCTTTTCAGATCATCCATTTCTGCAGTCAGAATGGACTATTTGCTGAGAAATGCAAACTTCTGATCATTCTTAGCTATGAATATGACAGCTATTGTTATTTCTTCATGAATATGCTGAGATAATTTTTTAAATATGTCATTTTTGCCACTTTTGAAGTAAATATAATGAATTCATTGAATTAATGTGTGGAAATCATAATTATCAGAGGCAGTTACTTCTTAAATGTCATGCTGATGTACTAACATTGCTAAAATTATAAGAGATTGTTGTTTATTTCTTTGTTGTTGGTTTTTTTTTTACAATTACTAGATGGATGTCAACAGTTTCTCTGGTACAAGAACACGCACTCTTCTGGCCCTTGTCCCAGAAAACCCCCGAGATTCTGATTCTGAGCTCAGTGATGTTGATGACCCAATAGAGGATCAGGATTATCACCCCGTCCGAGAAGAGAAATGTTCATATGTCTAAAAAAATAAAAATCCTGTTGTGTTTCTTGAATCATAAAAGCCTAAAATGCCATTATATTACTATATTTTACTATTTTGTTTTTAGTTGTTGAATGCAGAAAAAATGTAATGTCTTTAGTTTTGTTACTTTTAGTTATTTGTGTTATTTATTTTTGTTTATTGTTAAAAAACAAGAAAACATGTAATTTCCTGTGTTAAAATGAAAATCTGAAATATTTTATTTCAATAAATAAACAAGATTCAATACATAAAACTATTTTAGCCGCGCGCTCCCGTTACAGTGGACGGAGATGCTGCAGGAGAGAAGATGAAAGACTGATGATCCACTTCATTAGTTTGAGGTAATTGTGCTGCTCTTGTTGTGTTGAACCTGTAATGGCGCGTTTTTTAAAAAGAAATGAGTGACAGGTTTATTTCATCTCTCTGTAAATATCTTGATATTGATCAAACTTGCTTATTTTGTGGTCTTGTTGAAGCAGCTGCCAGTAATTTAGTGATTGTAGTACAAATTTTGGGTTTAAAGTTTTTAACTTCTAATGTGACCCACAGTTTATTTTTTCCTGCAAAAACCCAAATTCATGTGAATGTTGTTAATTTCTTTATTTTAGATGCAAAAATGCTCCGCGCGCTCCCGCTACAGAGATGCTGCAGGAGAGAAGATGAAAGACTGATGATCCACTTCTTCATTTGTTTGGTCAGGTGATTGTGCTGCTCTTGTGTTGAACCTGTAATGGCGCGTTTTTTAAAAAGATATGAGTGACAGGTTTATTTCATCTCTCTGTAAATATCTTGATATTGATCAAACTTGATGATTTTGTGGTCTTGTTGAAGAAACAGCTGCCAGTAATTTTGTGATTGTAGTACAACTTTTTGGTTAATTTAAAGTTTTTAACTTCTAATGTGACCCACAGTTTATTTTTTCCTGCAAAAACCCGCACCAGAAGCATTTCAGAAGCGAAGCGGCTGGATTCGCGAGAACACTAGATTTGCCTGTCCAACGTTGTTTTCATTGATTTTTTTTTTTTTTCTTCATGTTTAATGGCTAAATGGTTATATTTTGTCCGGTTTAATTGCTTATTGCTATGCTATAATTTATTTTGCTGTAGCCATACAGATGAAGTTAATACTTAAAATTCCAGTTATGGACAAAAAAAAAAAAAAATTCAAGTTTTTCAACTTCGAATCTTGTCGTCAGTTTCTGGCATCATAGTGATGTGAAATATGAGCAGGAGTTTACTCAGGGTGATTGTTTAGACTTTATTTTGTATTTGAGCTGCGCGTCTTGGACACGGCGTCCGTCAAAAAAGGCGAGGCGCCTATCTTTAGCGAAGCGGCGCGTCGAGCCGCTTCTGGGACGTTTCTCTAACGCGGTGCGGCGCGGCTGGTGTAAACGCGAGCATTGACTAGAGTGGCCACATATCAGCTCCGGTAGCCGCGTCGCAGCCGTAACGCACCGCAGACGCGTGCAGTGTAAACGAGGCTTGATGATCCACTTCATTAGTTTGAGGTAATTGTGCTGCTCTTGTTGTGTTGAACCTGTAATGGCGCGTTTTTTAAAAAGATATGAGTGACAGGTTTATTTCATCTCTCTGTAAATATCTTGATATTGATCAAACTTGCTTATTTTGTGGTCTTGTTGAAGCAGCTGCCAGTAATTTAGTGATTGTAGTACAAATTTTGGGTTTAAAGTTTTTAACTTCTAATGTGACCCACAGTTTATTTTTTCCTGCAAAAACCCAAATTCATGTGAATGTTGTTAATTTCTTTATTTTAGAAGCAAAAATGCTCCGCGTGCTCCCGCTACAGGGATGCTGCAGGAGAGATGAAAGACTGATGATCCACTTCTTCATTTGTTTGGTGAGGTACCTCGACGCGCCGCTTCGCTAAAGATAGGCGCCTCGCCTTTTTTTGACGGACGCCGTGTCCAAGACGCGCAGCTCAAATACAAAATAAAGTCTAAACAATCACCCTGAGTAAACTCCTGCTCATATTTCACATCACTATGATGCCAGAAACTGACGACAAGATTCGAAGTTGAAAAACTTGAATTTATTTATTTTTTTTGTCCATAACTGGAATTTTAAGTATTAACTTCATCTGTATGGCTACAGCAAAATAAATTATAGCATAGCAATTAACAATTAAACCGGACAAAATATAACCATTTAGCCATTAAACATGGAAAAAAAAAAAATCAATGAAAACAACGTTGGACAGGCAAATCTAGTGTTCTCGCGAATCCAGCCGCTTCGCTTCTGAAATGCTTCTGGTGCGGGTTTTTGCAGGAAAAAATAAACTGTGGGTCACATTAGAAGTTAAAAACTTTAAATTAACCAAAAAGTTGTACTACAATCACAAAATTACTGGCAGCTGTTTCTTCAACAAGACCACAAAATCATCAAGTTTGATCAATATCAAGATATTTACAGAGAGATGAAATAAACCTGTCACTCATATCTTTTTAAAAAACGCGCCATTACAGGTTCAACACAAGAGCAGCACAATCACCTGACCAAACAAATGAAGAAGTGGATCATCAGTCTTTCATCTTCTCTCCTGCAGCATCTCTGTAGCGGGAGCGCGCGGAGCATTTTTGCATCTAAAATAAAGAAATTAACAACATTCACATGAATTTGGGTTTTTGCAGGAAAAAATAAACTGTGGGTCACATTAGAAGTTAAAAACTTTAAACCCAAAATTTGTACTACAATCACTAAATTACTGGCAGCTGCTTCAACAAGACCACAAAATAAGCAAGTTTGATCAATATCAAGATATTTACAGAGAGATGAAATAAACCTGTCACTCATTTCTTTTTAAAAAACGCACCACTACAGGTTCAACACAACAAGAGCAGCACAATCACCTCAAACTAATGAAGAAGTGGATCATCAGTCTTTCATCTTCTCTCCTGCAGCATCTCTGTAGCGGGAGCGCGCGGCGCATTTTTGCATCTAAAATAAAGTTCAAATATTCGTTACTGTTTTCTCTCTCTCTTTTTTCTCTTTCTTTTCTGCTTTTTGAGGTACTCTGACATCAACCATGAACATGGCTCAAGAAACAAGAAGGGAAAGTGACTTCCAAGACTGGCAACACTGTACAAAAAAGCCGTAGTACTGAAAAACTTGTAGGCCTACTTTTTGTTTTTCCTCCACATTTGAAAAAAATGTTAAATGTAAATAAGATTGCTGTATTGTTCACTGATAACTGCTGAGTGCATTTAAAATGTTGACATTTCAACATTGCAATTTTCTGCTTTTTTCCATAAAAAAAATAGGTTTTAAAACTCAGAGTGTTGCTTTCCATTTCCTTTGCCATAACATAACAAAAGTATATTTTTTAATTATTTAATGACAAATATAAGTGTAGTATGAAAAGCTGTATAAATGCAGTTAATAGCTGTAGATAAACAGTATAATGCTGTAAAAGTACATAATCTTACAGCACTATACTGTAAATGTTGTTTACAGAAGTAGTACTGTAAAAATACAGTAAGTGGCTGGCAAACCAGCTGCCAGTATTTTACTGTAAATTTACAGTGAAAAGGTTTACAGTGTACATCATTTTCCTGAATGGCTGTACAGTACATTTGAGCATTTCAGGTTACAGCATAGGCATATAACTTTTAATATTAAAACAGGAATTGATCAAATAACAGAATTCCTTACATAGAGTCAAACCAAAATGTATTCAGACACCTTGAATATTTTATTCATACAGTTTATTCACTATATTTAAAAAAATGGTAATAAAATATGACAAGATCTCAGAGTTAAACTGTCAGAAAAAATGAATCTTAATTATGTCAGATAACACTTAAGCAAAACATGGTCAAGTCAAAGTGTCTGAAAGATTTTTGGTTCCACATTTTTAAAAATTTTACTGGTAGTCAACTGTATGAAGAAATTTGGGTATAATATGTCACAGTTTACTTTATTTTGCTATCCTCACTTACATAAATGAACTACAGTGTCCTACACACACTAGTAAAAATATACCAAAAATGTCTGAATAATTTTTATAAGAAAATAATAAACTTTTAAAGAAAATATTTAACTCTAAAAATCTCAATTATTCATTCAAAAGTGAAAATGGCCATTCAAACCCGTTAGACCACTTTCACAAAAGATGTAGCCTCAGTCACTGTTCACATCTGCTTTTTTTGCGTATAACAAAATTGTAATGAAGCTGGACTCAGACAGGGATCCATGTGCAAAGCTTTTATTAAAAGTGAGCGTGGTCATACAGGCAGGGTCAAACGGGAACAAACAGGAGCAGCAAGGGACAGGCAGAGTCGTGGTCGGGATACAGGCAATGATCAGGACAGGCAGGGAATCGTAAACGGGTAAAGCCGGGTTCACACTGTGCGATTTATAATAGTCCTTTACGATGGTTGCTTGTCAGACTGTACGAGCATGATCCTCATGTCACACTGTGGGATCTCAGATGACATTAATGTCAGACTGCACGACAGTCAAGACACCTTGAAAACAGACGCGCACATGAAAACTTTTCCGGAGTACTATATCATCAAAATATGCACATTCGATGATAATGAGCTGCGTTACACATGGACTGAAATGGTGGCTAACAAAGACATCTCTATCATTAATTTTGATCATGGCTTGTCTTGAAAAACGAACACAATTTGACGTTTGTCGTAGGAGAAGTCACACTGAACGATTGTGCGCCAAATCTTCTGACACTGCCAGAATTTTGTCGGAGGTAAAGTTTGATCGCAATGGTCATTAAGCAGCTTAATGTCAAACTAGTGATCAAAGACAACAGATTTTAGGCTAGGATTATAAGAATCTTTTAGGATTTGCAAAATTTGTCTCAGACAACCAAATCGTGGCCAAAATCGCACAGTGTGAACTAGCCTTAACAGGCAAGATCAATAACAGACAGGCAGACAGGATACAAATGCTCAGAATTGCAACACAGGGTAAACAAGACTTCGCAATGAGGTGGTGTGTGTGTGAGTCCTTTATAGTACAGGTGATGAGCTACAGCTGTATGTGGCAATTGGTAATTGGTGTGGAATGTGTGCTTGTGACTGGCAGGGAGGATTATGGGAAGTGTACCGGCGAACTTGAGTGCGTTGCAACCGACGAACTTGAGTGCGTACCAACCGGCGAACTTGAGTGCGTTGCAACCGACGAACTTGAGTGCGTTGCAACCGACGAACTTGAGTGCGTTGCAACCGACGAACTTGAGTGCGTTGCAACCGGCGAACTTGAGTGCGTAACAACCGGCGAACTTGAGTGCGTAGCAACCGGCGAACTTGAGTGCGTTGCAACCGGTGAACTTGAGTGCGTAACAACCGGTGAACTTGAGTGCGTAACAACCGGCGAACTTGAGTACGTTGCAACCGACGAACTTGAGTGCGTTGCAACTGACGAACTTGAGTGCGTAACAACCGGCGAACTTGAGTACGTTGCAACCGACGAACTTGAGTGCGTTGCAACCGACGAACTTGAGTGCGTACCAACCGACGAACTTGAGTGCGTAGCAACCGGCGAACTTGAGTGCGTAACAACCGGCGAACATGAGTGCGTAACAACCGGTGAACTTGAGTGCGTTGCAACCGACGAACTTGAGTGCGTAGCAACCGGCGAATTTGAGTGCGTAACAACCGGCGAACTTGAGTGCGTAGCAACCGGCGAACTTGAGTGCGTAACAACCGGCGAACTTGAGTGCGTTGCAACCGACGAACTTGAGTGCGTACCAACCGGCGAACTTGAGTGCGTAACAACCGGCGAACTTGAGTGCGTTGCAACCGACGAACTTGAGTGCGTACCAACCGGCGAACTTGAGTGCGTAACAACCGGCGAACTTGAGTGCGTAACAACCGGCGAACTTGAGTGCGTAGCAACTGGCTGTCTTGCGTGCGAAGCGGCCGGCGGGCTGGAGTGCGGTGGATCAGCCACACTGGAACACAACCCTCTCCGCTCCCGGACAAATCCAGAGATGTGACATGATTCTAGGCGATCAGTGGAGACTTGACTAGGCTCCGGAAGATCAACGGAGCCGTGACTTTGCTCTGGAAGATCAGTGAAGACATGACTTGGCTCTGGAAGATCAGCGAAAACGTGCGTTGTGAATGTTCTCTTTAGCGGCAGCCATTACATGAAGAGGCGAGGTGTTACGTGTCACGTTCCTCCGTGACAACCACAGTAAAGGGAGAGCCACTTCACTGAAGAAAGTCATACAGGTTTGGATTATTTTATTCTAAACTGAATTGTTTAAGTGCAAATCTTAAAAAAACACAAAAAAACGTTTAGTTTTACGTTTAAACTTTAGTTAAAAACCCTAACCCTGATTACATTAATTCATGGAGAAGGTGCTTTTATTCAAAGCGACTCACAAATGTGCAACATCACGAGCAATGTGTCAAAATAAGAACCGTCACAGTAGGCTAAACTATCCCCTGTTAAAACCTCATCAACATGAAAGACAGTGGCACAGATCCTCAACAAACCCATCTCCATACCGGCGTGATGAATTTGATCATCAACCAGATGGAACTGGATTAAATATTTTGAATGTTTCAATTCATTCTAACTTCTGACCTGTAATGATGACTGAATCATAAAAACACAGGAGTCATAGTAGGTGCCTTTGTTTATAGTTGTGAATTAGTTCAGAAGTGTTTGCAGAAATGGTGTGTCGTTAGCTGGGTGTTGAAAGTTATAATGGCCTCAGCAGATCAGTTGGAGGTTGGTAGATCATTCCATCAGAGAGGAACAGAAAGAGTGAAGACTTCATGGCTCATTGTGAAGGACCAAGCATGAAAACCAGAGACTCCTGGACTGATACTGAAAGCAGTAAATGAAATTTTTTTTATAGTCAGCAGTGTAAGTAATAGCTGTGTAAGAGTTTCAGTATCAGTGCAGCTGGCAAATTATAACAGTTAGTGACAAATCTTACACAGCACACAAGTTCTATAATGTTCCAATGCTCTAACATTCAGTCAGTAAATGGTCAGTTGTCTGCTGAATGGCGGTCATATCAATATCTGAGGAGGGTTAGAACTATGAATACAAATAAACTACAAACATGGCATGAGACCTACAACTATTAATCACTTTTTAAACATTTTAAATATATATTTTAAATTTAATTAAATGTTATTAAATATTGTGTAAGTAAAGCTTGAATGCTGTAAATAATAAAAAATACTGCATTCTTCTTGTAAAAGACCACTGATGAGCTCATATCACAAGACCAGAAAATGGTTTTAGTGATTAATAACCAAAATCTTTATTTGATGCTCTCAGTATTATATTTTCATTACAATACATTGTGGACTTAGCCTGATACATGGTCAAACGTCCCTGCATCAATTATATATTAAGAAATTAAGTATTAAGAAAGTTCCAACCTACATTTCATGTGAATACTGGCAGAGAAAGCACATGGCAAATGAGCAGCAGATGAACTTATGCATCATCACATCAGCCTGACTGAATGAAAAATAGACCAAAATTGTAGAGCAAACTAATTCCTACCTTTTAACTTTAAACAGGTCTTGGATCTTTCTAAATTTAAACTTAATAGTAAAACTTAACCCTGAACCTAACCCTAACTTGACTACTTTGCACACTTCAACAGTGTTGCCAATTGCTTTCAATTGAAAGTATCTAAAACGGGTTGTTAAATGTCACTAGATTACATCATAAAGGTAATTTCACTTATCTATATAAATATAAATATAGGTCAGTGTTGGCGAGATAAGAATCTAGAGAAGGTTCCTCCAAGAAGTTGCTAGATTTGTCCCTAGGCTTTTGAAAAAAGTCTCAAATGGGGTTGGGAAGTCATTAAATCTAGTGACAAAATCGCTAAATTGGCAACACCGCACTTCAATAACACCAGCCGAAACAAACAGAAAGACATCCAGTGTGACAGTGTGATAGTACCAGCTGAAAACCAGAACAGCTCCTAAAATAAACTTTTATATCTTTGGTGTGGTGCATCATGGGAGGTGGGAGACACCAAGTGTAGAAGTTGAAGGGGGTTGTTTGTTGTTTTAAAATTAAATAGTTTTTCAATGAGCAAATATGTATAAATGGCTGTTAAATAGTAATGTACAAAAAGCTTATTATATTGAGATTTGGCTGTTCAGTGATTTTAATTCCTGGTTGTTTGCATGTCTGTCAATGGTTTTGCCCATGAGTATAAATGCTGAACTTGCACAGGATTATCAGTCTGTGGTGGGAAATGTGGAGTGAGGATGCTGCTGAAGTCTGTGTGAGTGGACAATCTGTTTTTTTGCCAGGTTTCACAGACAATGCTTAAACCTAGTCCCAGACTAAAATGCATGTTTGAGCTGTTTTAACTGAAATCAACTTGTGCTGACATACCTTAAAATATGTTAGTGCCATTGTTTTATTTCAAGATGAATGTCAGTAATGTTTTTTTTTTGTTTTGTTTTCTAAGGAATGTTTATAAAAACGTATTTAGACATCTTAAATTAACTAAGGCATACTCCTGGCTTACTCCAAGTCTGTGAAACCAGGCCTGAATGTTATTTTTCATTTGTGCTTAATTTGCTTTGTAGATTACAAATATACTGGCAGGGTAAGTTTTTTTTTTTTTTTTTTTTTTTTTTTTTTTTTTTTTTTTTTCCTTCAATAAAAATATAGGACATTCATGTTGAGTTTAAATATAATAAACCAATTATAAGCTTTTTTGAAGGTGATAGTAATGTAAGTGAGAGAGCACAGTTTATGGTGTGACACTGGTGTAACGATTGTGTCAAGAGATTGAAAAGAAACTGTATATTTTTGACATTGTGTGTATATATATATATATATATATAATCTATCTCATATTTGATATCTTCATATCAAAAAGCCAGTTTAGCTCAGAGAGCAGATGTATAAGGTCGCCCCCATACATGGTGGCACAAAAATTAGCGAACAGATGAATTTAGCAAAGTTTTAGGGATGATTGATCACTAGTGCATCAAGTCAACATTAACAAGCTGTAAAAGTGTTTCTCAGACTAGCATGTTTACAAAGGGTCTCCAGATTTCTGTTTCTTGCTCCTGTCTGTCACGGTCATGTCATGTCTTTCTCACTCTACCAACAATCACAATCCCCAAATGTCTAATCACACCTGTCACTTGAAGCTCTACCTGGTGGCAACACTGGTTCTACATCTGAGGTCTATATCAAGCTTGTGTTCCTGCCTGGTCTTTCCTTTGAGCTGCCTCTATTGCACTCATTTCATTGCCAACAACCTCCTGCCTGTCATCGTGTCATGTGCCCTGCCCTACTGTTTGAACTGTTTCTCTTTCCCTGCTGTCTCAAGTCTTCAGTCTTGTTAATAAAAAACCCTTGTCTGTTCATTTGCATCTGGGTCCTCCCTCTCTGAAACCTGACAAAGGAAGTGGCTGTATATTTTGTAAGTTGCCGTTAATCTTTGCCTGTCTGCATGTTCTCCTTTAAACTGTAAGCTATGCCTTATGTCCCCTTCATGTTTTTCTGTTTAATTGGTGGCCCATTGTGGTTATGTTTTTTGTATTTATTATTTAATGATCTTTTTCAGTTTTATTTATGTTCCTTTCATTGTTTCTTTTTCTTCATGCATTTGCCTTTTTTGAATTAAAAATGTTCACTGTATTTCATGTTGCTTTTTCCTTTTTCCCCATTGTAAATATTAACTTGTAAATACACTTTTCTGCAAGAAATCATTGTGCCCATAGAGCATTAGCACTGATGAAGTTCAGCCTGTTATTTTGTTTGGAGACCTAACTTGTGAAGATTGAGGGTCTACCAGCACAAATTCACTGATCAATGCTGCAGATAAGGCAATTAATTTCATTTTTAATTTTTTTTCAGCACATTGCTGTTTGATATGCATTACCCCTGTTTCATATGCAGGAAATTCTGTAGTCCCATTTTTTTTTTTTTTTTTTTTTCTTTTCCCTGCATCTCACCCAAACCTTTCATTTTATATTTACAGCTGACTGGCTATTCCAGAGTTCCCATGCTGACATTATTCCAGATGTAGCTACACTCCACTTTTCTTTGACCTGAATGAGACCATGATTTGACCAGAGAACACTGACACCAAAAACTGGGAGAGGAGATGGAGCAGGTGTCCTTCTCAAATACTTGGTTATAGTGTTTTATGCAACATTTCCTTTTTGAGTTTCTGGCAGTTAACCAACTTAATTTACCATGTCTTCCAGGTGAGCGGTGCAACTTTTTGGTGTTTTTCCAGCTGTTGTCCTGTTCCTTGGTGTCACTTCAGAACTAACCTGGGTAAGCCTCCGTAATTTAAGTCTTCTACTCATTTGCTATATATGTGGAGAACTTTCTTTAGTAAACCCTAACCCTAATCCAAGCTCAGGTATCAGATAGGGCCACCCCAAACATGGTTTTAGCAAATTAGGCAGCAGAGTTGTATTTAGCCATCTGTAAGGCAAGGCAAATTTTGTATTTGTATAGCACATTTCATACACAATGGTAATTCAAAGTGCTTTACATAAAGAAGAATAATAAAAATAGAACATAAGGAATAGAAATAACAGTAAAAACAGAGAATTTTGCTATCTGGATGGATGAGCTAGGAAGTCTCAGGGAGGTCGTCGTCGTCGTCCATCAGAGTGGATCTAAACGGATCTATCCATTAGAGCAGATCTGAATGGATCTTCCTCACACGACAGGACTGCTACCTGTTAAGGCACTTCAAACTGATACACAAAGTTTCAATCTCCCCTTTTGCCAAGACACCTCAAACTGCACCACACAGCCCTAATCCCCCCTTCCGGAGATATCTTATCTATGCAACGCAGTTCAAATTTCCCCTTTGGAAATTTCCCCCTTTGAAAAGTGTCCTGACTGTAATCCAGAGATATCTTAACCATGCACCACAGCTCAAATTTCCCCATGGTTTGTACCAAATTTTAACCTAATCACAAATGCTTTCTTCCTAATTCTCCCAGCTCTTTCAACCAGACAGCAATATTTAAAATGCATTAAAAGTCAGAAAACAAGATGATATATAAAAGATATAAAATACATTAAATGGATACAGGAAAAGGAATTAAAAGAATAAAAAGATAATACGTATAAAATAAAATGCAAACAGTTCGGACATAGCACAGTGCTCAATCAGCAAATACATAGGTAAAAAGATGTGTTTTGAGTCTGGATTTAAATGTGGCTACTGTTGGAGCACACCTGATCTGTTCTGGAAGCTGGTTCCAGCTGCGGCTGGCATAACAGCTAAAAGCAGACTCTCCTTGCTTTGAGTGAACCCTTGGTATTTCTAAATGACTTGATCCTGATGATCTGAGTGATCTGTTAGGTTTATATTCTATGAGCATATCTGCATTGTATTGAGGTCCTAGGCCATTGAGTGATTTATAAACAAGTAACAATACTTTAAAATCAATTCTAAATGCAACTGGAAGCCAGTGCAAAGACCTGAGGACTGGTGTGATGTGTTCATGTTTTCGGGTTCTGCTCAGTATCCTGGCAGCAGCATTCTGTATGAGCTGCAGCTGTCTTATGGTCTTTTTGGGAAGGCCAGTGAGGAGTCCATTACAATAATCCACCCTGCTGGTGATGAAAGCATGAACAAGTGTCTCTAAGTCTTGACTGGAGACAAAGCATCTAATTCTTGCAATATTTTTGAGATGATAATATGCTGATTTAGTTACTGTCTTTACATGGCTACTGAAACTCAGGTCTGACTCCAAAATCACACCAAGATTCCTGACTTGATTTTTAGTTGTTTGACCCCTAGAGTGAAGGTACGTGTTCACTTTGAGAACTTCATCTTTGTTTCCAAACACAATGACTTCAGTTTTGTCTTTGTTTAACTGAAGGAAGTTTAGGCACATCCAGTTTTTAATTTCATCAATGCACTGGCACAGGGAGTCAATGGGGCTGTAGTCGTTAGGTGATAGGGCTAGGTAAATCTGGGTGTCATCCTGCATAGCTGTGATATGCAATTTGGTTCTTTCTCATTATTTGGCTCAGTGGCAGCATATATAGGTTGAACAGGAGGGGTGCGAGTATTGAACCTTGAGGGACTCCGCATGTCATGGATGTCCACTCAGACTTATGGTCACCGATACTCACATAATAGCCTCTCCCTTCTAAGTATGACCTGAACCATTTAAGGAACCATCCCAGAAAGCCCAACCCAGTTTTCCAGCCTATCAAGAAGAATGTTGTGATCGACAGTGTCAAACGCAGCACTGAGATCGAGAAGAACCAGCACTGATAATTTACCTGATAACTTACAATCTGTATGCAAAAGTTTTAGGGAAAGTTGCTCATTGGTGATCATCTAATGAAGCAATGTTAAGTTGTTAGTGTCTGTTTGCAAAGGCTGTCCACATTTGTTGTTTCTGTCTTTAGAGAAGTTTCTGTTAATATGTGTGTAAGCTCTTGTAATTTATGTTTGCCTCCACATTCTTGGTTGTTCATCTGTGTTTATTGAACATAATGCTTCCATACCTTTGTTCCCCTTTTTCCCCATATACTATTTGTATTTATGTCCTATTTGTTCTGCTGTAAATTGTAGTTGTATAGTGCTTCTTACAATAGTTTCAATGTGGCTTTATTTCCCTTTGTACTTCAGCTTTTTTGTTTTATGCCACTTTATTTTAGCCTTTGTTCTGTTTTGCATTTGACCCATTTTTGTAATTATCCCCTCCTGTATGCACCTTTTTAAGCTGCTTTTTTTTTTTTTTTTTACTTTATGCCCCTTTTTTGTATTCCTTCATTCGCTTTTTGTATTTATGAATATTTTATGCGTATTACTTACTTACTTATGGCCCTTTCTATTTGAGCTTTTATATGAAATTAATACTTTTGTATTACCTTTGGCCTCTTGTATTCCTGTATGTCAATTGTTCTAGTATTTATTTATTTTTATTTTTATTTATTTTTTTATTTTTTGTTCCTTTTTATGATTTTTTTTTTTTTGCCCATTTAATTGCCTTTTTTTATTCCTATTGAGCCATTTGTATTATGCCATTTTGGGTTTATTTTAATCCTTTGGTCTCATTTGTATTGAGAATTTACCTGTACCCTTTTTCATTTTTGTCCCTCTTATTCATGCACCCGTGCCCTTATTCCACTCCATTAAATCTATGCAGTTTAAGTTTTGTGTTTTGTGCAACTAAGACACGGAAGATGATCCTTAAATATGGAGGCCCATCTGTTCTACAATATGCCAAAGTCACACCTTTATAAATGAGCCAGTAGAATGAGATCAGTTTGTGTCATTTTAAACAATCAAATTTAAGGCTTTTTACACTGGCTTTAAGGACTGCCACTGAAATCACACCCCTACCTCAAAACACTTGTTCAAGAAATGTTACTGCAGAGAAGGAGCATTGTACTTGTAAAAGTGTGCCATGTTTCTCCTCAGTAATGCAATCAGAGCAGATGTTCACTACCTTAATGCCTATTTTTGTTACTTTCTGGAGGTATGCAAGTAATTGCTTTGTAAAACACCTTATTTGCTGTTTTTTTTTTTTTTTTTTTTTTACATTTATGCCTTCACCTTCTTGTATTCCAGTTTAAGACTTGTATGTCCTTTGTCACAGTAACCTTTTTGTATTTATCCCCGCTCTTGTCTGTAATTTGTTTTCCAAGCCTATTTCTTTGTCTTTTTTTTTTATTTTTTTTTTTTTTTTTAATTTTTTTTTTTTTATATACTTTCATTTATGCTCTTTGTATTGGCCATTATGTTTTATGGCCCTGTACCCATTGTCTTGACTTATGCCCTTTTCTATTTTTAACTGTTGCATTTTTTTAAAAGTGTACTGTATAAATCCTCTTGTCTTTACGGTTATTGTCTTTTGTATATTTATGCACTTCTTTTCATTCTCTGCCTTCTGTATATTAGCAGTAATGTTTGTCTTACTAAGCCCTTTTTATTTAAATTTTGTGATTCTCTATGACCTCTGTGCACATTTGTATTTGTGTCTGATGTAATTTCATTTAGCCTGTTTGGATTTATCTATAATAACTTATAATATACCTATTTCTTTTTCTTCTTTTTTTCCCCCTCTTATACCATTGTTTTTATGCGTATTTATCTAAATTTAGTAATGCATTTTCAAATTTTTTTTTTTTTTTTGTCCCTTTGTACTTTATGGCTTTTTAGTGTTAATGCCTTGCATTGTCTTTTTTTTATTTTATATATATATATTCCCTTCACTTATGTCTTTGTCTGCTGTGTAAGCTCTTTCTTATATTGTAAATTTTTTTTTTTTTTTTTTTTTTTTTTTTTTTTTTTTTTTGAGAGTGGCTATTTGTAAACTGACTTGTATGTATTTTGTTAGGCCTTGTTTTGTATTTATGCTTTCATTTTGAAGTATCTTTTAAGGTTCCCTGTCTTGTTGCAGTGTTAATTTTTAAAGTCCATTAACCTTTTTCTTTTTTTCCACCTAACATCTTAATTTATTTACCTTTATTCTTGTGCCCATAGGCTCCTTTGTATTATTTGTAATTTTACATAATTCAAATGTTCAAAATGACTTATGTAAAATTAAGTAATTGTCAGGTTTTTATTTTATTTTGGTCCCAGTTCCTGTAAATTTCCTGTCTTAGCGTCTGTTCTATTGATAAGTTTCTTGTATGTTAACATGGCAACCTATTGTATCAACCTGTTTTATGTTGACTCTGTGTCTGTATATATATGTACTCCATTTATTTCCTTGTCTGTTTTTCCATCTAATTAATTTTTGTTCTTTCCCTGAGTATTTGTCACTTTTGATTTATTCAAGTTTTACTGCTGCAACTAGATTGGGCTTCCTGTATGCCAATTGTGCCTCGGTGTGTCAATCCCCCTGGCTTTGACTCGAGTACCTAACCATCACCCTGGTTTTGACACGGACTTCCTGTCCTATGGCTTTGCCTTCCTTGTCCTTGCCTTGTCTGTCCACCCCTTTGGCTCTATTGTTGTCCTTTCTCCCTCCATCTTGGGTTGCAAAGTCATCCTGTCACCCTGGGCCATTGGCTCAGCCTGGGTCCTTACCTACAACTTGTTCACTTGTCCATCCTCCAAATCCATTGAGGGCCTGCATCCTGGTGATCTTTTCCTGCCATTTTCTCCCTGAATCATGCTTAGCGAAAAACACCAGAGATAATCCATCAGCCATTGTTTGCAGCTCCACAAGGTCCACGACGCACTTTGGTTTCTTCCCTCTTTAAATAAATGTTCATGTTTTTGTTTATGTAATCATTTGTAATTGTTTGTTTTCGTGTAAATGTTTCAGTAATTTTTGAGAATAAATAAAAGCTTTAAATATTGTCATTTATACAGTTTTATTTTATCTAAGCGAAGGTTAGAGTGCGAGGGTTAGAGTGCGTAGGGTTAGGGTTAGGGTTAGGGTTAGGGTTAGGTATATAGGTAAAAGCGAGTTTCACCCTCATTAATTCGACCCTCATTAGCATATGCGATCTGATTGGCCGAAGCTTACCTGGCCGTATCTTTTGAAGCGGAGGTCCGACGTGCACATAAGTGGTATCGTTGGATTCAGAAATCTGTCTTCTTTCAGGTAGCGTGGATGTCTGGAAGACAGGTATATAGATAAAAGCGAGTTTCACCCTCATTGGTTCCACCTTCATTAGCATATGCGATCTGATTGGCCAAAGCTTACCTGGCCGTATCTTTTGAAGCGGAGGTCCGACGTGCACATAACTGGTATCGTTGGATTCAGAAAGCTGTCGTCTTTCAGGTAGCGTGGATGTCTGGAAGACAGGATGTTGCTAGGGTAAATTTTAAGTCGGGTTATCCTGAGTAGGTCAGTGAGACGGTTAGGTTTAGGGTCAGTTTTAGGTCGGGTTATCCTGAGTAGGCCTGTGAGACGGTTAGGTTTAGGGTCAGTTTTAGGTCGGGTTATCCTGAGTAGGCCTGTGAGACGGTTAGGTTTAGGGTCAGTTTTAGGTCGGGTTATCCTGAGTAGGTCTGTGAGACGGTTAGGTTTAGGGTCAGTTTTAGGTCGGGTTATCCTGAGTAGGTCTGTGAGACGGTTAGGTTTAGGGTCAGTTTTAGGTCGGGTTATTCTGAGTAGGCCTGTGAGACGGTTAGGTTTAGGGTCAGTTTTAGGTCGGGTTATCCTGAGTAGGCCTGTGAGACGGTTAGGTTTAGGGTCAGTTTTAGGTCGGGTTATCCTGAGTAGGCCTGTGAGACGGTTAGGTTTAGGGTCAGTTTTAGGTCGGGTTATCCTGAGTAGGTCTGTGAGACGGTTAGGTTTAGGGTCAGTTTTAGGTCGGGTTATCCTGAGTAGGTCTGTGAGACGGTTAGGTTTAGGGTCAGTTTTAGGTCGGGTTATCCTGAGTAGGTCTGTGAGACGGTTAGGTTTAGGGTCAGTTTTAGGTCGGGTTATCCTGAGTAGGCCTGTGAGACGGTTAGGTTTAGGGTCAGTTTTAGGTCGGGTTATCCTGAGTAGGTCTGTGAGACGGTTAGGTTTAGGGTCAGTTTTAGGTCGGGTTATCCTGAGTAGGTTAGGTTAGGGTTAGGTATATAGGTAAAAGCGAGTTTCACCCTCATTAATTCGACCCTCATTAGCATATGCGATCTGATTGGCCGAAGCTTACCTGGCCGTATCTTTTGAAGCGGAGGTCCGACGTGCACATAAGTGGTATCGTTGGATTCAGAAATCTGTCTTCTTTCAGGTAGCGTGGATGTCTGGAAGACAGGTATATAGATAAAAGCGAGTTTCACCCTCATTGGTTCCACCTTCATTAGCATATGCGATCTGATTGGCCAAAGCTTACCTGGCCGTATCTTTTGAAGCGGAGGTCCGACGTGCACATAACTGGTATCGTTGGATTCAGAAAGCTGTCTTCTTTCAGGTAGCGTGGATGTCTGGAAGACAGGATGTTGCTAGGGTAAATTTTAGGTCGGGTTATCCTGAGTAGGTCTGTGAGACGGTTAGGTTTAGGGTCAGTTTTAGGTCGGGTTATCCTGAGTAGGCCTGTGAGACGGTTAGGTTTAGGGTCAGTTTTAGGTCGGGTTATCCTGAGTAGGTCTGTGAGACGGTTAGGTTTAGGGTCAGTTTTAGGTCGGGTTATCCTGAGTAGGTCTGTGAGACGGGTTGTTTGATTGACCGCCGCAATCTGTTTGTTTGTTTGGTTGTCTAAAATGAGCTTAAAACGTTCTGTTCTTAGTCACTGCCCAGATTGGCTTTGTTCTGTTGAGTAGTTAAATATTGTATTAAATTGGATGCTAATAAAGTACTATAAATCGAATCCATCTTGAAAATTCCACTCTAAGTGGCCAAAAGGTCAAAGGTCAAGACTGGCGGATATGGCCTGGTTGGCATCTTGCAATAATAAAACGTACGTAATAACTACTGTAAATCAAATGAAGTCTAAAAATCGAAAGATAGGCCTAAGACGTTCCCAAAAGGTCGAAGGTCGTGACTGGCGGATGCAAAGAATAAAAGGTAGCAAAAAGGTAATACAAGTCTTTATAAAAACAGTTTTCCAGCCAGTTTGTGTGTGTGTGTTTGTGAAAGAGAGAGAGAGAGATAGAGTGTGTGTGTGTGTGTGTGTGTGTGTGTGTGTGTGTGTGAAAGAGAGAGAGAGTGTGTGTGTTATTTTCTGCTAAAATATTGGAATTCTTAGCAGTTTCTTACACATGGCTATTCACAGTTTTATCCAGGAGAGGGCGACGAGAAGCCAAGGGTAATATCCTGGAATAGATAGATAGATAGATGATAGATAGTTAGTTAGAGAATAAAGAAAAAAAAATAGATAGAAAATAGATAGAAAAAATACATCCAAATGAAATAACCTGTGAAATCAATTGTCTTTTTAGCAAAAAGGAAATGCAAGTCTTTATAAAAACAGTTTTCCAGCCAGTTTGTGTGTGTGAGTGTGTGTGTGTTTGTGAAAGAGAGAGAGAGTGTATCATTACAATTCAGAATTGAACAATTTAAGATAAAACAGCAGATAGGCTTGAGCAATTTAGACTATTGAACATGTAAAGGAAGAACATATTGTTCCTCTCAAAGGTTGTGTAAAGTGTTGGGTGCTGGTATGGATGGATGGATGGATGGATGGATGGATGGATGGATAGAGATTAGTTTTACGATATTTCTGTGCAGAGTTTGATGAAGTTTTGTGTTAATGAAGGTTTATGGAGCATAGGGACTAGCATGTTTAAAGTTGGTGGGGTGAGGAGTTAATTGGGTTAAGGGTTAGTGAGGCTAGGGCTAGCAGCTCTGAGGTTTGGGTTAGGGGCTAGTCTGGGGGTTAACTGCGAGTAGGTTAAGGGTTAGTGAGGCTAGGGTTAGCAGCTCTGAGGTTTGGGTTAGGGGCTAGTGTTAGGGTTAGGGTTAGGGTTAGGGTTAGGTATATAGGTAAAAGCGAGTTTCACCCTCATTAATTCGACCCTCATTAGCATATGCGATCTGATTGGCCGAAGCTTACCTGGCCGTATCTTTTGAAGCGGAGGTCCGACGTGCACATAAGTGGTATCGTTGGATTCAGAAATCTGTCTTCTTTCAGGTAGCGTGGATGTCTGGAAGACAGGTATATAGATAAAAGCGAGTTTCACCCTCATTGGTTCCACCTTCATTAGCATATGCGATCTGATTGGCCAAAGCTTACCTGGCCGTATCTTTTGAAGCGGAGGTCCGACGTGCACATAACTGGTATCGTTGGATTCAGAAAGCTGTCTTCTTTCAGGTAGCGTGGATGTCTGGAAGACAGGATGTTGCTAGGGTAAATTTTAAGTCGGGTTATCCTGAGTAGGTCAGTGAGACGGTTAGGTTTAGGGTCAGTTTTAGGTCGGGTTATCCTGAGTAGGCCTGTGAGACGGTTAGGTTTAGGGTCAGTTTTAGGTCGGGTTATCCTGAGTAGGCCTGTGAGACGGTTAGGTTTAGGGTCAGTTTTAGGTCGGGTTATCCTGAGTAGGTCTGTGAGACGGTTAGGTTTAGGGTCAGTTTTAGGTCGGGTTATCCTGAGTAGGTCTGTGAGACGGTTAGGTTTAGGGTCAGTTTTAGGTCGGGTTATCCTGAGTAGGCCTGTGAGACGGTTAGGTTTAGGGTCAGTTTTAGGTCGGGTTATCCTGAGTAGGCCTGTGAGACGGTTAGGTTTAGGGTCAGTTTTAGGTCGGGTTATCCTGAGTAGGCCTGTGAGACGGTTAGGTTTAGGGTCAGTTTTAGGTCGGGTTATCCTGAGTAGGTCTGTGAGACGGTTAGGTTTAGGGTCAGTTTTAGGTCGGGTTATCCTGAGTAGGTCTGTGAGACGGTTAGGTTTAGGGTCAGTTTTAGGTCGGGTTATCCTGAGTAGGTCTGTGAGACGGTTAGGTTTAGGGTCAGTTTTAGGTCGGGTTATCCTGAGTAGGCCTGTGAGACGGTTAGGTTTAGGGTCAGTTTTAGGTCGGGTTATCCTGAGTAGGTCTGTGAGACGGTTAGGTTTAGGGTCAGTTTTAGGTCGGGTTATCCTGAGTAGGTTAGGTTAGGGTTAGGTATATAGGTAAAAGCGAGTTTCACCCTCATTAATTCGACCCTCATTAGCATATGCGATCTGATTGGCCGAAGCTTACCTGGCCGTATCTTTTGAAGCGGAGGTCCGACGTGCACATAAGTGGTATCGTTGGATTCAGAAATCTGTCTTCTTTCAGGTAGCGTGGATGTCTGGAAGACAGGTATATAGATAAAAGCGAGTTTCACCCTCATTGGTTCCACCTTCATTAGCATATGCGATCTGATTGGCCAAAGCTTACCTGGCCGTATCTTTTGAAGCGGAGGTCCGACGTGCACATAACTGGTATCGTTGGATTCAGAAAGCTGTCTTCTTTCAGGTAGCGTGGATGTCTGGAAGACAGGATGTTGCTAGGGTAAATTTTAGGTCGGGTTATCCTGAGTAGGTCTGTGAGACGGTTAGGTTTAGGGTCAGTTTTAGGTCGGGTTATCCTGAGTAGGTCTGTGAGACGGTTAGGTTTAGGGTCAGTTTTAGGTCGGGTTATCCTGAGTAGGCCTGTGAGACGGTTAGGTTTAGGGTCAGTTTTAGGTCGGGTTATCCTGAGTAGGCCTGTGAGACGGGTTGTTTGATTGACCGCCGCAATCTGTTTGTTTGTTTGGTTGTCTAAAATGAGCTTAAAACGTTCTGTTCTTAGTCACTGCCCAGATTGGCTTTGTTCTGTTGAGTAGTTAAATATTGTATTAAATTGGATGCTAATAAAGTACTATAAATCGAATCCATCTTGAAAATTCCACTCTAAGTGGCCAAAAGGTCAAAGGTCAAGACTGGCGGATATGGCCTGGTTGGCATCTTGCAATAATAAAACGTACGTAATAACTACTGTAAATCAAATGAAGTCTAAAAATCGAAAGATAGGCCTAAGACGTTCCCAAAAGGTCGAAGGTCGTGACTGGCGGATGCAAAGAATAAAAGGTAGCAAAAAGGTAATACAAGTCTTTATAAAAACAGTTTTCCAGCCAGTTTGTGTGTGTGTGTTTGTGAAAGAGAGAGAGAGAGATAGAGTGAGTGTGTGTGTGTGTGTGTGTGTGTGTGTGTGTGAAAGAGAGAGAGAGTGTGTGTGTTATTTTCTGCTAAAATATTGGAATTCTTAGCAGTTTCTTACACATGGCTATTCACAGTTTTATCCAGGAGAGGGCGACGAGAAGCCAAGGGTAATATCCTGGAATAGATAGATAGATAGATAGATGATGGATAGATAGTTAGAGAATAAAGAAAAAAAATAGATAGAAAATAGATAGAAAAAATACATCCAAATGAAATAACCTGTGAAATCAATTGTCTTTTTAGCAAAAAGGAAATGCAAGTCTTTATAAAAACAGTTTTCCAGCCAGTTTGTGTGTGTGAGTGTGTGTGTGTTTGTGAAAGAGAGAGAGAGTGTATCATTACAATTCAGAATTGAACAATTTAAGATAAAACAGCAGATAGGCTTGAGCAATTTAGACTATTGAACATGTAAAGGAAGAACATATTGTTCCTCTCAAAGGTTGTGTAAAGTGTTGGGTGCTGGTATGGATGGATGGATGGATGGATGGATGGATGGATAGAGATTAGTTTTACGATATTTCTGTGCAGAGTTTGATGAAGTTTTGTGTTAATGAAGGTTTATGGAGCATAGGGACTAGCATGTTTAAAGTTGGTGGGGTGAGGAGTTAATTGGGTTAAGGGTTAGTGAGGCTAGGGCTAGCAGCTCTGAGGTTAGGGTTAGGGTTAGGTTAGGGTTGGGTTAGGGTTAGGGTTAGGGTTAGGGTTAGGGTTAGGGTTAGGGTTAGGGTTAGGTATATAGGTAAAAGCGAGTTTCACCCTCATTAATTCGACCCTCATTAGCATATGCGATCTGATTGGCCGAAGCTTACCTGGCCGTATCTTTTGAAGCGGAGGTCCGACGTGCACATAAGTGGTATCGTTGGATTCAGAAATCTGTCTTCTTTCAGGTAGCGTGGATGTCTGGAAGACAGGTATATAGATAAAAGCGAGTTTCACCCTCATTGGTTCCACCTTCATTAGCATATGCGATCTGATTGGCCAAAGCTTACCTGGCCGTATCTTTTGAAGCGGAGGTCCGACGTGCACATAACTGGTATCGTTGGATTCAGAAAGCTGTCTTCTTTCAGGTAGCGTGGATGTCTGGAAGACAGGATGTTGCTAGGGTAAATTTTAGGTCGGGTTATCCTGAGTAGGTCTGTGAGACGGTTAGGTTTAGGGTCAGTTTTAGGTCGGGTTATCCTGAGTAGGCCTGTGAGACGGTTAGGTTTAGGGTCAGTTTTAGGTCGGGTTATCCTGAGTAGGCCTGTGAGACGGTTAGGTTTAGGGTCAGTTTTAGGTCGGGTTATCCTGAGTAGGCCTGTGAGACGGTTAGGTTTAGGGTCAGTTTAGGTCGGGTTATCTGAGTAGGCCTGTGAGACGGTTAGGTTTTAGGGTCAGTTTTAGGTCGGGTTATCCTGAGTAGGCCTGTGAGACGGGTTGTTTGATTGACCGCCGCAATCTGTTTGTTTGTTTGGTTGTCTAAAATGAGCTTAAAACGTTCTGTTCTTAGTCACTGCCCAGATTGGCTTTGTTCTGTTGAGTAGTTAAATATTGTATTAAATTGGATGCTAATAAAGTACTATAAATCGAATCCATCTTGAAAATTCCACTCTAAGTGGCCAAAAGGTCAAAGGTCAAGACTGGCGGATATGGCCTGGTTGGCATCTTGCAATAATAAAACGTACGAATAACTACTGTAAATCAAATGAAGTCTAAAAATCGAAAGATAGGCCTAAGACGTTCCCAAAAGGTCGAAGGTCGTGACTGGCGGATGCAAAGAATAAAAGGTAGCAAAAAGGTAATACAAGTCTTTATAAAAACAGTTTTCCAGCCAGTTTGTGTGTGTGTGTTTGTGAAAGAGAGAGAGAGAGATAGAGAGAGTGTGTGTGTGTGTGTGTGTGTGAAAGAGAGAGAGAGAGAGAGAGAGAGAGAGAGAGAGTGTGTGTGTTATTTTCTGCTAAAATATTGGAATTCTTAGCAGTTTCTTACACATGGCTATTCACAGTTTTATCCAGGAGAGGGCGACGAGAAGCCAAGGGTAATATCCTGGAATAGATAGATAGATAGATGATAGATAGTTAGTTAGAGAATAAAGAAAAAAAATAGATAGAAAATAGATAGAAAAAATACATCCAAATGAAATAACCTGTGAAATCAATTGTCTTTTTAGCAAAAAGGAAATGCAAGTCTTTATAAAAACAGTTTTCCAGCCAGTTTGTGTGTGTGAGTGTGTGTGTGTTTGTGAAAGAGAGAGAGAGTGTATCATTACAATTCAGAATTGAACAATTTAAGATAAAACAGCAGATAGGCTTGAGCAATTTAGACTATTGAACATGTAAAGGAAGAACATATTGTTCCTCTCAAAGGTTGTGTAAAGTGTTGGGTGCTGGTATGGATGGATGGATGGATGGATGGATGGATGGATGGATAGAGATTAGTTTTACGATATTTCTGTGCAGAGTTTGATGAAGTTTTGTGTTAATGAAGGTTTATGGAGCATAGGGACTAGCATGTTTAAAGTTGGTGGGGTGAGGAGTTAATTGGGTTAAGGGTTAGTGAGGCTAGGGCTAGCAGCTCTGAGGTTTGGGTTAGGGGCTAGTCTGGGGGTTAACTGCGAGTAGGTTAAGGGTTAGTGAGGCTAGGGTTAGCAGCTCTGAGGTTTGGGTTAGGGGCTAGTCTGGGGTTAACTGCGAGTAGGTATATAGGTAAAAGCGAGTTTCACCCTCATTAATTCGACCCTCATTAGCATATGCGATCTGATTGGCCGAAGCTTACCTGGCCGTATCTTTTGAAGCGGAGGTCCGACGTGCACATAAGTGGTATCGTTGGATTCAGAAATCTGTCTTCTTTCAGGTAGCGTGGATGTCTGGAAGACAGGTATATAGATAAAAGCGAGTTTCACCCTCATTGGTTCCACCTTCATTAGCATATGCGATCTGATTGGCCAAAGCTTACCTGGCCGTATCTTTTGAAGCGGAGGTCCGACGTGCACATAACTGGTATCGTTGGATTCAGAAAGCTGTCTTCTTTCAGGTAGCGTGGATGTCTGGAAGACAGGATGTTGCTAGGGTAAATTTTAGGTCGGGTTATCCTGAGTAGGTCTGTGAGACGGTTAGGTTTAGGGTCAGTTTTAGGTCGGGTTATCCTGAGTAGGCCTGTGAGACGGTTAGGTTTAGGGTCAGTTTTAGGTCGGGTTATCCTGAGTAGGTCTGTGAGACGGTTAGGTTTAGGGTCAGTTTTAGGTCGGGTTATCCTGAGTAGGCCTGTGAGACGGTTAGGTTTAGGGTCAGTTTTAGGTCGGGTTATCCTGAGTAGGCCTGTGAGACGGTTAGGTTTAGGGTCAGTTTTAGGTCGGGTTATCCTGAGTAGGCCTGTGAGACGGTTAGGTTTAGGGTCAGTTTTAGGTCGGGTTATCCTGAGTAGGCCTGTGAGACGGTTAGGTTTAGGGGTCAGTTTTAGGTCGGGTTATCCTGAGTAGGCCTGTGAGACGGGTTGTTTGATTGACCGCCGCAATCTGTTTGTTTGTTTGGTTGTCTAAAATGAGCTTAAAACGTTCTGTTCTTAGTCACTGCCCAGATTGGCTTTGTTCTGTTGAGTAGTTAAATATTGTATTAAATTGGATGCTAATAAAGTACTATAAATCGAATCCATCTTGAAAATTCCACTCTAAGTGGCCAAAAGGTCAAAGGTCAAGACTGGCGGATATGCTGGTTGGCATCTTGCAATAATAAAACGTACGAATAACTACTGTAAATCAAATGAAGTCTAAAAATCGAAAGATAGGCCTAAGACGTTCCAAAAGGTCGAAGGTCGTGACTGGCGGATGCAAAGAATAAAAGGTAGCAAAAAGGTAATACAAGTCTTTATAAAAACAGTTTTCCAGCCAGTTTGTGTGTGTGTGTTTGTGAAAGAGAGAGAGAGAGATAGAGAGAGTGTGTGTGTGTGTGTGTGTGTGAAAGAGAGAGAGAGAGAGAGAGAGAGAGAGAGAGTGTGTGTGTTATTTTCTGCTAAAATATTGGAATTCTTAGCAGTTTCTTACACATGGCTATTCACAGTTTTATCCAGGAGGGGCGACGAGAAGCCAAGGGTAATATCCTGGAATAGATAGATAGATAGATGATAGATAGTTAGTTAGAGATAAAGAAAAAAAATAGATAGAAAATAGATAGAAAAAATACATCCAAATGAAATAACCTGTGAAATCAATTGTCTTTTTAGCAAAAAGGAAATGCAAGTCTTTATAAAAACAGTTTTCCAGCCAGTTTGTGTGTGTGAGTGTGTGTGTGTTTGTGAAAGAGAGAGAGAGTGTATCATTACAATTCAGAATTGAACAATTTAAGATAAAACAGCAGATAGGCTTGA
>NC_063054.1:40918564-40946424 GCF_018812025.1 Megalobrama amblycephala | reverse complement strand
AAGCGCTTCATATTTGTGTGATCGGTGGCCTAGAGGCCGTTCTCTGATTGGAGATCCCACGCAGGTGTTGTCTGTCATTTGAGCCGTGATTGGTGAGAGGAGCTGTCAGTCAGCGGCTGGAATGTTGGCTTCTTTCCGAGAACAATAGCAGGAGGGATTGTGTTCGGAAAGCCTAAAGCACTCCAAGGAATCCCGAGTGGATTGTACAGCATTCCTTTCATGAGCGGGAGAACAGGCCTTCTGTATTACATTATTATTTCATTATTCTTTCATCTAGAGCACATCATTATGAATGCATTTGAGTATCTTTGTTATTTATCTGAGGCCGATTACAGCACGTTAAATCATGGTGACCATGATTCTGTTTTGCATTTCTTTTACATGTATAATTGATTGCTATTAGTTTATTATAAATTATAATAAAAAGGCGTGCAGTAACCAGGAAACTCCCATCCTAATGAAAAGCTCTCTCCATGTATTATAAATAGTATATTATTATTTGATGTGAATGTTGTCATTAACGTACATCCTATAACCGTACACCTTTTAAAACACTTTTTCCTCTTAAAGTCGGCATGAAACGGAAGTTGCAAGCCTTTTCTTACCTATTGTGACATATATCCGAGTGAAACAGCTTCTCAAACAAGAACAAATGTTGGGCGGGACTTGATTTTGTCCATCAGAAACTGATTGAATTATTGGATTGCTATTGGTCCATCTCATGTGATTGACAGGTGGCTCCGCCCTCGTGCCAGTAAACACAACGTCAAAGAAGAGAAGAGATGCTGCGAGAGGGAGGAAAATAGAGCACTGCAAAATAAATCATCTTTATTTTGATTAAACATCATGAGGGATTGTTTACTCGTGTCATAAGCCCCGCCCCCTGAGCTCTGTGGTCTTATTACTGTAACTGTGTTTAACTGCGGTGACCGTGAAGAAAAATAGAGCAGTTTTCTTTGCTCTCATAGAGGATGAAGGAGGATGTGTGTGGTCCTGGCAAACCCTACGTTATTGGGACAAAATGTCCCCACAAAGATTGGCAATATCTGAAATCCTTGCCCTTGTGGGGAGATTTTTTTTATTTAAAAATGCAGAAAGTTTTCTGTGAGTACGTTTATGGTTAGGGCATAGAATATACAGTTTGTGCAGTATAAAAATCATTATGTCTATGGAAAGTCCCCATAAAACATGAAAACCCAACATGTGTGAGCGAGTGTACTGAGCCTTTGGTGGTCTGATCCCTACAGGTCTGGGCTGGTTGTGTATATTGAGGTAATGTTTAGTGCTTTGTGTGTCCGTGTCTCCATTATTCCTTTGATGAACAGAGCTGACATCACTCACTCAGCACGGAAGCGTTTGTGTAAATCGCTTCTTTCCGTTGTGAAGGTGGACTGTTAGGATAAAACACTTTCTTTGTTGAACCTACTTAAACAGAAAGTAAAGCACTTATTTAATAGTACTGATGTGGTTCATTTATAATTTATTGAGTGAGTCAGGAACACCTCAGCAACACTCTCATGTTTGACCATGTTTATTTTTTTCAGAATTTGAAAATGAGATATGTGAGAAGATGATAGTTTACAGTGAACGATAATAACAGCTGTGTTGTCTTTCTGTGGAAGGTTATCTGTCCCGTGTGCTGAGGAATTACACCGAACAGGCGTGTGACGGAGAATTCCTGACTGTCCGCTGCCCGCCCAGAACCTCCATCACCGTCCAATCGGCTTTCTACGGCGGACGAGACCCCACCCACTCACTTCAGTGCCCATCCACTTATAGCAGTGCTGGAGCACACTCAGTGAATGACATCACTTCCTGTCATGTGTCAACATCTTTGCAGGTAATACACGATGAAATAAGAGTGATTAAATAAAACGATCTATTCAATTCCAGACAGTGCTATATTAGTATTATTTATATACTATTATAGTATTAATTCATATTTATTTTTATAATATTTTATAATATTATTATTAGCTTTAATTTTTTATTTTTTTTTTGGTAATATTAGTACGATAACTTTTCTAAGTTTTTTTAAGTTTATCATGTAATAATTTTATTTTATTTTATTATGTTTTTTTGTTTTTTTGATGAACCAACGAACATAAGACTCTCCATAGATTCTGGACTGCTTCACAAACGAGGGTCAATTCAACGCTGGATTTGCACAAAAGATTAACATGACGGCACATGCTAGTGGATGAGTTGAATCAACTCCACAGCAACTACATAAATTTATCCACTAACCATTCAGAAACGTCCAGTTTCATTCTAAAAGTAATTTCTTCCTGAGTCTGTCCATCAGTGTCGACTCCGGTTTGAACAATGTAAGGCTAAACATCTTTGTCATTTTGGCTGCGTGAGATTCTCCAGCTTTGTTGTTGTTGAGCAACCGAAGCGCGAGCTGTTAAAGCTCCGCCCTCTTCTGGAAAGTGGACCGAGAGCAGCAGCTCATTTGCATTTAAAGGGACACACACAAAAACAGCGTGTTTTTACTCACACCCAAATAGGGGCAAATTTGACAAGCTATAATAAATGATATGTGGGGTATTTTGAGCGGAAACTTCACAGACACATTTTGGGACACCAGAGACTTATATTACATCTTGTAAAAAGTGGCCCTTTAAAAAAAATTTCAGAAAAAACTTTCCATGAATGATGCATCTGTTTGTGCAAACATTATTAAAGACCATAACTTTTTTTAATAACTTTGAGAGAACCTTGCCAAACACTGTTTCATTTTGACTTTAATAGATGGAAAGTTCTTCATATCTTATTTGTGAATGTGAATTCACTCTATGTGTGTGGTCCAGTGTTACATCATAATGAGGCTGTATTTTGTTTTTGTGCATTTAAATGTGTTGCGACACACAACGTGGCAGTAGCTGGTTTGAACTGCCGCTTCTGTGACAGCCCACGCACCCGTGATTTACGGTTGCACGCTTGGTGAAACCACATGCTATAAACACACACATGTATAGCACTGTGCGCTGGAGTAAAATTTTTTATGCCCAGAGAGAAGGAATCTTCTGTGGGGGAAAACGAAAGGCGTGGAATGTATTTACCTGAATGAAAACATGCCATTCAAAGAGCTGTCTGTGTGTCTGTGTCTGTCTGTCTGGCTGCAGAAGATGTTGGATGAATGTGAGGACAGGCGGAGATGTCAGGTTCTTGTCAACAGTCGTTTGTTTGGGACGGACCCCTGCCCGACCGTCAGCAAATACCTCAGTGTGCAGTACAAGTGCAGGCCGAGTGAGTTTCTCACACACACACACACACACACACACACACACACACACACACACACACACACACACACACACACACACACATTTACTTGGCTATCTAAATGAGAAAATGTATAGACTTATATTTTTATATGCGGCTAGGTATATAAATACTATAACCTAACTCTAACCCAGTGGTTCCCAACCTTTTTTCCAGGAGATCCCGATTTTAACATTCAAAATCTTAAAAAAAAAAGCTTATTTTCGATTAAAGGTGCCCTAGAATTAAAAATTGAATTTACCTTGGCATAGTTGAATAACAAGAGTTCAGTACATGGAAATGACATACAGTGAGTTTCAAACTCCATTGTTTCCTCTTTCTTATGTAAATCTCATTTGTTTAAAAGACCTCCGAAGAACAGGCGAATCTCAACATAACACGTAACAGTCGGGATCATTAATATGTATGACCCCAATATTTGCATATGCCAGCCCATGTTCAAGGCATTAGACAAGGGCAGCCAGTATTAACGTCTGGATCTGTGCACAGCTGAATCATCAGACTAGGTAAGCAAGCAAGACAACAGTGAAAAATGGCAGATGGAGCAATAATAACTGACATGATCCATGATATCATGATATTTTTAGTGATATTTGTAAATTGTCTTTCTAAATGTTTAGTTAGCATGTTGCTAATGTACTGTTAAATGTGGTTAAAGTTACTATCGTTTACTACTGTATTCACGGAGACAAGAGCCGTCGCTATTTTCATTATTAAACACTTGCAGTCTGTATAATGCATAAACACAACTTCATTCTTTATAAATCTCTCCAACAGTGTAGCATTAGCCGTTAGCGACGGAGCATAGCCCCAAACTCATTCAGAATCAAATGTAAACATCCAAATAAATACCATACTTACGCGATTAGACATGCTGCATGACGAACACTTTGTAAAGATCCATTTTGAGGGTTATATTAGCTGTGTGAACTTTGTTTATGCAATGATAGAATCGAGAGCTCGGGAGGGGGGCAGAGAGCGCAAGCAATTAAAGGGGCCGCAGCCTGAATCAGCACATTTCTAATTATGCCCCAAAACAGGCAGTTAAAAAAATTGATTTAAAAAAATCTATGGGGTATTTTGAGCTGAAACTTCACAAACACATACAGGAGACACCTTAGACTTATATTACATCTTGTAAAAAAACGTTCGATGGCACCTTTAAGGTACATGTATACGCACGCACGCACACGTCCACTATATGACTGCATCTCTCCTCTATTGGCTGCTTTCAGCAGGTTTTTGTGTTCTGTTAGCTGAGCAGAGAGAAATCTGTCCGCTTTCTGTCCTTTTTCTCATGCAGGTCTGACAAATAAACCCCTGTACCTCAGTTACAGGTCACTGTGTCTGTTAAAGCTCCACAGATATAGACACACACTGAGTTGAGTTGAATAATCACACTATTGTCTGCTGTAGAGCTGCTTATAGCTGAATTAAATTCTTTGTATAACTGATGAACTTTACACAGTTATTGAACTGAACTGAATCAACACTGAACTGACTTGAGCTGAATAACGACACTATTAGGGGCTTTCGTAAATTTCAAAATATACTCAAATAGAACAAATTTTAAATTTTAATAATATTTTATTGTTTTCTACTGAAAAGTAGTGCATTTGATCAAAATACACGAAAAACTGTTATTTTGTGAAATAACTGTTTTCTATTTTAATATATTTTAAAAGTAAATTGGTTTGTGTATGTCGTTTCATGATGACTGTGTGTGTGTTCTCTCTCCAGATGAGTATAAGAGTAAAGTGGTGTGTGAAGGGGAGCGGTTGCGCTTGGGCTGTAAGACGGGGATGCAAATCGTGGTTTATTCCGCCATGTTTGGCCGCACGCAGCAGGGCACGCTGGAGTGTCCTCCACACCACCGGAGAGCGCCGTCTGTCGGTGAGAGCTCAGACTCATTTCTCATTTTCACCAGATTCAACTGTGAATCAATGAAAGTTTTGTTTTCAAATCCTTGTGAATTCTGAGCATATTAGTGTTCCTTTAAATCAAGAACACTATATATATTAGTTGTTATTTTAGTTTTATTATAGTTGTATTTTGAATTAGCTTTTTTATATTTTTAGTTTTCATGTTAAATATTTTTGTTTATTGTTTTTAGTAATTTTATGTGTTTTTGTCATTTTATTACTTTTTTGCTTATTTATATATTGCTATTTGTTTCATTTATTTTTATTTCAGTTTTAGTTAATTTTAGTTTATTACTTTAATACTTATTTTAGTTTTTTGCTAAGGCAAAATTTCTTATTTTCATTTAGTAAATGTTTTTAATAGATTTAGTTAATGATAATACATAAATATATATATATATATATATATATATATATATATATATACACAAACCCGATTCCAAAAAAGTTGGGACACTGTACAAATTGTGAATAAAAACAGAATGCAATGATGTGGAAGTTTCAAATTTCAATATTTTATTCAGAATACAACATAGATGACATCAAATGTTTAAACTGAGAAAATGTATCATTTTAAGGGATTTTAAATGTCATGGCATCAACACATCTCAAAAAAGTTGGGACAAGGCCATGTTTACCACTGTGTGGCATCCCCTCTTCTTTTTATAACAGTCTGCAAACGTCTGGGGACTGAGGAGACAAGTTGCTCAAGTTTAGGAATAGGAATGTTGTCCCATTCTTGTCTAATACAGGCTTCTAGTTGCTCAACTGTCTTAGGTCTTTGTCGCATCTTCCTCTTTATGATGCGCCAAATGTTTTCTATGGGTGAAAGATCTGGACTGCAGGCTGGCCATTTCAGTACCTGGATCCTTCTTCTACGCAACCATGATGTTGTAATTGATGCAGTATGTGGTCCAGCATTGTCATGTTGGAAAATGCAAGGTCTTCCCTGAAAGAGACGACGTCTGGATGGGAGCATATGTTGTTCTAGAACTTGGATATACCTTTCAGCATTGATGGTGCCTTTCCAGATGTGTAAGCTGCCCATGCCACACGCACTCATGCAACCCCATACCATCAGAGATGCAGGCTTCTGAACTGAGCGCTGATAACAACTTGGGTTGTCCTTGTCCTCTTTAGTCCGGATGACATGGCGTCCCCGTTTTCCAAAAAGAACTTCAAAATTTTGATTCGTCTGACCACAGAACAGTTTTCCACTTTGCCACAGTCCATTTTAAATGAGCCTTGGCCCAGAGAAAACGCCTGCGCTTCTGGATCATGTTTAGAAATGGCTTATTTTTTGACCTATAGAGTTTTAGCCGGCAACGGCGAATGGCACGGTGGATTGTGTTCACCGACAATGTTTTCTGGAAGTATTCCTGAGCCCATGTTGTGATTTCCATTACAGTAGCATTCCTGTATGTGATGCAGTGCCGTCTAAGGTCCCGAAGATCACGGGTGTCCAGTATGGTTTTCCGGCCTTGACCCTTACGCACAGAGATTGTTCCAGATTCTCTGAATCTTTGGATGATATTATGCACTGTAGATGATGATAACTTCAAACTCTTTGCAATTTTTCTCTGAGAAACTCCTTTCTGATATTGCTCCACTATTTTTCGCCGCAGCATTGGGGGAATTGGTGATCCTCTGCCCATCTTGACTTCTGAGAGACACTGCCACTCTGAGAGGCTCTTTTTATACCCAATCATGTTGCCAATTGACCTAATAAGTTGCAAATTGGTCCTCCAGCTGTTCCTTATATGTACATTTAACTTTTCCGGCCTCTTATTGCTACCTGTCCCAACTTTTTTGGAATGTGTAGCTCTCATGAAATCCAAAATGAGCCAATATTTGGCATGACATTTCAAAATGTCTCACTTTCAACATTTGATATGTTATCTATATTCTATTGTGAATAAAATATAAGTTTATGAGATTTTTAAATTATTGCATTCCTTTTTTATTCACAATTTGTACAGTGTCCCAACTTTTTTGGAATCGGGTTTGTGTGTGTGTATATATATATATATATATATATATATATATATATATATAAATATATATATATATTATACCTCTTATGCAATTAACTACCTCTTATGCAATTACCTACAGTAAACATCTACACAAACACACATACACACACAGATCCTACAACACCTGTGCAAATGTGAATGACATCACATCATCTCAGGTGTTTGGCTTCACTGCTTCATTTCTCCTGTTTCTACATGTTTGTGTTTGTATCTGTGCGTGTGGAATATGATGCTGTCAGTCCGTCTCATTGTTATTGTTCCAGCATCAAAGAATCAAACTGTGTCGTTTTGTGCCTGTTCTGGGGAAGTGCTCCGCCAGGAACATGCTTGAATTCAAGGAAACTTCTCGGATGTGTGGGAGGAAATTCAGTTAGAACGTCACTCTCTTTTTGTCTTGAGTATCAGCTTATCTCATCTCCTCTTACACTCCTGGAGGGTGTGTGTGTGTGGGGGGGGGGGGGGGGGCAAAGTTATTGGGACAAAATGTCAACATGCCAACATTTTTTGGTCCACATATGAGGAAAACAGCTTATAAATCATACCAAGTGATGTTTTTTTGAAAATGTAGAAATGCAGAAAGTTTTCTGTGATGAGTAGGGTTAGTGTTAGGGGATAGAATATAAGTTTGTACAGTATAAAAATCATTATGTCTATGGAAGTCCCCATAAAACATGGAAACCTGTGTATGTGTGTGTGGGTGGGTGTGGGCGAGAGAGAACAACACCCTCTTAACCAGTGCTTGACTAATCACTCTGACACCACACTCAATGACGAGGTTAATGGGGTCTGTTTTTCTCTCTGGACTTCCTGTCAGGTAAAGACTGAAAGTGTTTCACCAGAAGCGGCTCAAGAACCTCCATCTGTAGAGTTAAAGGTCATTAAAGCCATTAAAACTGAATCAATCAGAACTTAAAGACTGTTAGACCTTAAACACATTTGATTTTGCATAAGACAGAATATTCAGCAGCAGGATTTGATTTTTATCCATCAGAATTTGGTTGGATTGTGAAAATTTATAGTGTTGGATAATATTATTTTTCAACGAGAAAAGCCGGATTCCACCAAAGGATCTTTATGCACACAATAATAATCTTTTACATTGTAATATTTTAATTTTTAATATTTGGCATGTTTGTGTGCTGTTGTGCATCCCTGTGTGTGTAAAATGAAGAGTGTACGCGCGTTGTGCACCCGCATATAGGTGCATATTACTAACACACTCTTTAAATAACAAAAAAATATTGCGTCATTGACTTTAGACCATGTTTCAGTTGGTCAATGGTGCATTCGTTTTCAGTTGCCTCAAAATAGCAACATGCCAACAATGCACCTGAACACACCTCAATTTCAGACCAGCACGCCCATGGGCGCACAAATGGGCGCAAATGCATTTGCTATTTAAACAATGTGGCGCAGGATGTGAAAATGATTGCACCGGGTGTATTATAGGGCCCTAAATGTTTCAGTCCTTAATTTTGAGCACTTTAATTTAAATTCCTTACAAATTAACTATGAATATAGAAGTTAAAGAAACTAATTATACCTATTATGCTATTAATTATGATCTCCATCTCCATTTAGACATGTAATTAATGTGATCTGCTAATGCATCCTAAATTTCAAAGCTTTTGAACAGTAGTGTATCTAGCACTTACTCACGGAAGAATAAAACACATGGCCTCCATGGGCTTCTGTACAGTTCCCACACCCCATATTTCCCCCACACAGAGCTGTAAACTCAGATTCGAGCGTGTGTGATGAAGGACTGAAAGTGACCCCGGGGTTTTTCTCTCAGGTGGATCCAGTTTCTGTATGTGCTCAACCAGAACTAGAGCTCTAGAGAAGAACCGTTAGATCCGTGCAGATCCAGGTTTGTCATAAGCGACATCGTCAGTGTGAGACAGGTGATGCGTCCCAGCAGCCCAATAAATAGTTTACTCAAATTTAACTTTGACAACACTGGCTGGTTATGCCATTCATAAATCAGATCTCTATCAGCGAGCAGGTCTCTGTTTACTAACACGATTCTGTGACCTTCGACCTCTGACATTTGTTGAAGCCATTAGTCCTGAGGTGACGACGTGTCTCCGGTCTTCAGATCTTCAGTGAGTGATGGTTATGTCAAGTCTTTGTGCTTTGTGTTAATGGATTTGTATAAATGGGCTGTCACTCTCGGTGTGGGTGTTCTGTGTCACTTCTGGTTCTGGTGTAATTCTGACCCATGTGGACTCTTTCTTAACGCTTAACTAGTGGACAGATGCATTTTTAACCATTGACGGGCTGTACATGCTTAAAAATAAAGGTTCTTTATTGGTATTGATAGTTCCATGAAGAACTTTAAACATTCATAGAACCTTTACATTCCAAAAAGTTTTTAATTGTGGAAAAGTTTTTTTAAATGTTCTTTACAATTTAGAAAAAAAAATGTTCTTTTTTAGAACTGTTCACGGTTCTTTGGGGAACTAAAAATGGTTTTCTATTGCAACCCCCCTTTTGTAAGTATAGATGATGACCTTTGACCTCACAATTTTGTGTTACTGTTCTCTTTATATGGCATTGTGTTTGTAAAAAAAAAAAATATATATATATATATATATATATATATATATGCCTAATTGCTATTTATTCCAGGTGATCCAGGTTGAAATATGAAATAATTATAATAATAAATTTGTAAAATAATTTGTTGAATTATTTTTTAGTAGTATTTTCTCATTCTAATTTATTCTAAAAAAGATAATGAAAAGATTACAAATGACATTAAAACAAAAAAAAATATTTAAAAATTATAATATAATTTGGGTTTATATTTATATATATATATATATATATATATATATATATATATATATATATATATATATATATAAATATTAATATATTTAATAGAAGGCTGTTATTTTAATTTATAGTTTTTATATTTTGAATTAGCTTGAATTTTTTTATTTTAATTAGTTTAATTTATAGTAATTTTGTTCTGCTTTGTAATTTTTATTAGATTTTTAAATATTTTTTTGTCTTATTTTGTTTATATTTTTTTGTTTTATTTTATTTTATCATTTTAGTGCTTCAACTTATTTCACATTTTTAAAGTAAGTTTTAGTTAACAATAACAACACTGATTATAGGAGTAGTAATGTTGTTCATCCCCCGTATATGACGGCTATGATATTTTCCACTTTCTGGTGATCTACAGTAGCAGTCTGTTGGTGTTAGCCGTCCATTCATTGACCGTCTGATTGATATTACTCTCTGGAAAGCACCTTCTCAATCTGGCCAGCTCTAATCTGATTGGCTAACTGAAGTTCCTGAAATAAAAGCATTATTAGTTCACTAGGAAATGAAGTTGTGTGAGCAAGATACAGCAAATGCTTTTGAGGATCAAATAACCTGCAGATTGTCAGCTTAGTGACATCAGATCTCTGAAACATATTCAGACGATTGAAACAAGAAGAAAAGCAGCACTGACAAATAATGAATACAGACAAAAATAGGGTGAGTCTTTGAAGTACTTTCACGAAATGATATAATTATAGGGCATTTTTAAAGGTGTTTAAAGCCAAGTTTGTCTCAAATGAACACGCTGTATGTTTTTGTGAGCATTTTGCCATCTGCAGTTCTGACCGGCGGCTGCAGTTTCATCCTCCCCCGCAGAATCAAGCGGTAAAGACACATAATGATGGGCGGACGACAAGCCCAAACATGAACACACACACACACACACACTGCTATCTGTTAAATGCCTGTGTGCTTGTGTAGTAAAACTGTTTGATGTTCTTCACTGTGTGGCTTTATTGTTCTGTGTGTGTGGAAGTAAAACACATTCATATAGTTTTGTATTTATTCAGAGCTGTGACGGTACCTTCAGGAGTGTTTATTCATACCAAGGTTATATAAAAATGTTTTTTATTAATAAATGTTAACCGAAATAAAATGAAATATAAAAAAAAAAAAAAAAAATCAGATATTTGCCAAGAAATGTTTCTCATTTTCATTTAGTTTTGCTTGATGTATGAAATAAAAATGAACTGACATTAATTTTTCATTCATTCATACCAAAACTATATAGACATAAACTAGCCTAATAAAAATGACTAAAACTTGAGAAAAATTAGAATAAAAATGCAAAAAATAAAAATAACTAATTCAGACTGTTAATAATAATGATACTAAAGTAACTTATTCATATAATATACAGGCAAAATTTGTTCTAGAAGTGACAAATCCATCAGCTGGGTACATTCAGGGGCATCTCCAATTGGAAATTGTGAATTTCAAAAAATTTGGCTATAAAATTATATAAATTGTAAAAATGATTAATAAAGCAAATACTGTGTTTTCAGTCATTATACTGTAATTCGTTAAGTCGAATAGTGTTTCTCAACTGGTGTCCAGTCAATATGTTTTTTCTGAATCGAGACTTTTATTTTGAAAGACGTGCGTGAAAGCGGTTGACTCTTCTGTCAGACGCAGTTTAAGTCAAGAGTGCCTGAGAAAAACGCATTGCTGATTCAGTATCAGCGGCCAGAAGAGATGTTGTCAGGCTATATGTCTGTCATTAATTTAATGTTGTTTTCGTAACTTGTTACGAAATAAAAAGTCTCTGACCTCAGAAAAATGAACTTCCCAGTCCTGTCAGACGTTATTGTGCTCGTAGCGCGCGCTCTTAAATTGTTAGTTCACCCAAAAATAATGTCATTAATTACTCACCCTCATGCCGTTCCACACCCGTAAGACCTTCGTTCACCTTCAGAACGCAAATTAAGATATTTTTGTTGAAATCCGATGGCTCAGTGGGCCCTCAATAGCCAGCAATGACATTTCCTCTCTCAAGATCCATTAATGTACTAAAAACATATTTAAATCAGTTCATGTGAGTACAGTGGTTCAATATTAATATTATAAAGCGACGAGAATATTTTTGGTGCGCCAAAAAAACTAAATAATGAGTTATATAGTGATGGCCGATTTCAAAACACTGCTTCAGGAAGCTTCGGAGCGTTATGAATCAGCGTGTCGAATCATGATTCGGATCGCGTGTCAAATCACGTGACTTTGGCGCTCCGAACAGCTGATTCGACATGCTGATTCATTATGCTCCGAAGCTTACTGAATTTTTTGTTTTTAAATGACTGTGGTGGCTCATACCAACACATAACTTTATTGTATTGACAAAAAGTAGCTATTTAATGGGACTGCTATTTAATATCTATTTAATATCTTTAATTACCTTATACTATTTTAGGAATTAGGTCAAATTTCTAAAAAGAGCCTAAAAGTCTCAGCCTAATGACCATGGGAAAATGTGGGTTAAACCAGGTGAGAACCTCTATTCAATCTACACCATTCTTATATATATATTTCCTCTGATTTCAGGGAAAATGTTTAGGGGTAGGGAAAGGAGTTAGGAATATGTTTTTGGCCAGGAATGTTGTTCCAGGATCAACTAAAGATGTTAATCCAGGAACATGTCTTGCTTTGCAAAATCACAGTGACCAATTGGCTTTATCTATATAAACAATAAGTCTATGGTATGTGTTTATTTTGAGATCTCACCTGATCTGTCATGTGATTCCAGACTGCTCGTCAGATGTGGCTCTGCAGGTGATGACATCACGTTGCCAGGGGAAACGCTCCTGTGTGGTCCGTGCCTCTACACAAGAGTTTGGAGACCCCTGTTACCGTGGCACCCGCAAATACCTCAGCGTGATCCACACCTGCGGTGAGTTACACTTCTGAACACACACAGCTGGAGATGAATGCAGCTTGATGCACCGTTATTAACTAGACTACAGTGATAAACGGGCCACTCTATGTTATTAGTTGCAAACCATGTCTCAGCTGTCATAATTAAAAAAGTTATTAGTGACGGAGATATTTTTATAACTTAACTAACGATTGGGAATTAGAAGAGAAAATATTTCAAACTTATAATAATGCTTTTGTGTTGTTTTTAATGATTTATTTTTTTGCTAAAATAATAGAAAACACTGAAAATATTGTTTACTTGTATCTTAAAAATAAGTATATATTTTTAACAAGTTATATGCTATATAATAAATATTAATTTAAACAATTATAAAATTCCTTACCTTTTAATTAGAATAGAAAAATATTGTTGTCTTATATTATAAAATATTTATTATACATTTTGTTATAAATAAGACTTAAAATAAATAGTATACATTTTTATATTAAAATATATTATGTATTATACATTTATTATATATTTATTATCTATTTAATTATAAATATTAAATAAAATAAATAGTATACATTTTTTTATATTAAAAATATAATACATTTTAATATTAAAGTATTAAAGCAGCGTTATTTCTGTTAAATTTCCAGCAAATTATAAAGACAATAAAGAAACAATAATTTGTATAATCTGCCCTAAATTTTTAAAATGTCATTCATTCACGTTCTGATTTTCAATGCATTCAAATATATACAGGAATAAAATAGTAAAATGTAGTTGAATGTCGCACTTAATGTATCTCATATCTCATTTTCTCAGCTGGTTTGTTACAGTTACAGTGGCATGAAAAAGTATGTGAACCCCTTGCAGAATCTGTGAAAATGAGAATTATTTTAATAAAATAAGAGGGATAATAAAAAATGCATGTTATTTTTTATTTAGTACTGTCCTGAGTAAGATATTTTACATAAAAGATGTTTGCATTTAGTTCACAAAGACAAAACAATAGCTGAATTTATTAAAATAACCCCATTCATAAGCATGTGAACCATTGATTCTCAATACTGTATGTGGTTACCTGATGATCCACGACTGTTTTTATGTTTTGTGATGGTTGTTCATGAGTCTCTTGTTTGTCCTGAGCAGTTAAACTGAGCTCTGTTCTTCAGAAAAATCCTCCAGCTCCTGCAGATTCATCAGTTTTCAAGCATTTTTGCATATTTGAACCCTTATTTTGAGATCCATCTTTTCACACTGAGGACAACTGAGGGACTCAAACTCAACTATTAAAAAAGGTTCAAACATTCACTGATGCTCCAGAAGGAAACACGATGCATTAAGAGTCGGGGGGTGAAAACTTTTGAACAAGATGTCACAATTTTTCTTATTTTGTTTAAATATCATTGTTTTTCATTTAGTACTGCCCTTCGGAACCAACAGAAGATACCTGCATGTTTCCCGGCAGAAAAATTAAGTAAAATTTACCTTGATATTTGAATTCAAAAGTTTTCACCCCTCGGCTCTTAATGCATCATGTTTCCTTCTGGAGCATCAGTGAATGTTTGAACCTTCTTTAATAGTTGTGTTTGAGTCCCTCAGTTGTCCTCAGTGTGAAAAGATGAATCTCAAAATAAGGGTTCAAATATGCAAAAATGCTTGAAAACTGATGAATCTGCAGGAGCTGGAGGATTTTTCTGAAGAACAGAGCTCAGTTTAACTGCTCAGGACAAACAAGAGACTCATGAACAACCATCACAAAACATAAAAACAGTCGTGGATCATCAGGTAACCACACACAGTATTGAGAATCAATGGTTCACATACTTATGAATGGGGTTATTTTAATAAATTCAGCTATTGTTTTGTCTTGTGAACTAAATGCAAACATCTTTTATGTAAAATATCTTACTCAGGACAGTACTAAACAAAAAATAACATGCATTTTTTATTATCCCTCTTATTTTATTAATATAATTCTCATTGTCACAGATTCTGCAAGGGGTTCACATACTTTTTCATGCCACTGTATCTTTGAATCACCTTGGAATATATTTACCCTGTTCATTAGTACTTGAATATGGTATCAGCTTCTCTTGTGCAGATAAAGACATTGTGTTTGAACAGTAGAGGGCAGTACTCACTCGCTCTGAACTGAGTGTGTGTGTGTGTGTGTGTGTGTGTGTGTGTGTGTGTGTGTGTGTGTGTGTGTGTGTGTGTGTGTGTGTGTGTGTGTGTGTGTGTGTGTGTGTGTGTGTGTTCAATACTCAGTGCTATGATGTGTGTGCACTTGGATGGGTGAAATGCAGAGCACAAATTCTGAGTATGGGACACTGTGTCACTTCACTTCCATGTTGTTTATGCCAAATTCTGACCCTTCCATCTGAATGTCTAGCAGAAATCAAGACTCATCAGACCAGGAAACATTTTTCCAATCTTCTATTGTCCAGTTTTGCTGAGTCGGAGTGAATTGTAGCCTCAGTTTGCGGTTCTCAGCTGACAGGAGTGTCACCGGTGTGTCTTCTGCTGCTGTAGCTCACCTGCTTCAAGGTGTGTTCAGAGATGCTCTTCACCTCGTTTGTAACGAGTGCTCATTTGAGTTACTATTGTCTTTCTATCAGCTGAACCAGTCTGATCATTCTCCTCTGATATCAACAAAGCATTTTCACCCACAGAACTGACACTCACTGGATATTTTCTCTTTTTTGGGCCACTCTCTGTAAACCCTAGAGATGGTTGTGTGTGAAAATCCCAGTAGATCAGCAGTTTCTGAAATACTCAGACCGACACCAACAACCATGACATGTTCAAAATCATTTAAATCACCTTTCTTCCTCATTCTGATGCTCTGTTTGAACTTCAGCAGATTGTCTTGAACATGTCTACATGCCTAAATGCATTGAGTTGCTGCCGTCTGATTGGCCGATTAGATATTTGTGTAAATGAGCAGTTGATCAGGTGTACCTAATAAAGTCGTCCTTCTAATCACACAATCTGAGTGTTTTTAAAGTCTCTTAGGCTGTGTTCCATTCCACTTTTAGACAAGCACTCGCAAACTTCCCTAAGCACTTCCCCTCGAGGGAATCCCTGCCGCCATTTTGAAGTGCGTTCCACTTTGTGAAGTCGATGAGGGAAGTTTATATGGACAGACCCTCGCTCCTTTGATTTTGACCGAGGGAGCGAATCTACCCTGCGTTCCATTCGGAAGGGCTCATCCCTATGCCCTAATCCCTTCAAAGGGTTCACCCTCCGGAGTGAGAGCTTCGAAGGGAGGAAGGGTGTAGGGGTCAAAAAAACTCTTTTTTTTGGAATGCATTTTTGTGTCATGTTAACAAGACAATCAAGGAGGCGCCGCCTTCTCCCCCCCGATTTGTAAAATGCGCATTCATTTACTGTAATAACATTATATACTGCCAGTCTTTTATGTTAAATATAATGTATATTGTGTCTATGTATTTGAAACATTTAAATGGACTGATAAAGGGAGCTGTAAAGATTTTTAAGTACAATGTCATTTTGTCCATAATAATGTACCAAATCTAACTCGTATAAATATTACAGTAGTATAGAAAAATACTATACATTTATAGGTAAAATCGAACTCCGAGCCTCCTGCACCCATTCTGTGACGTCAAACAACTTCCCTGTGCAAAGGATCATGGGGGCCCATCAGTTGTACCCTTCAAAATCCTTCATTCCGAAGCACTTCGGTTTGGAACGACCCTTCAATATGGTGACGAAGATTGTTTTCACTCCGAAGTGCCCTTCGGAGGGCAATATATCCCGTTTGGAACGCACCGAGACTCTGATGTACACTTCATATCCCACAATGCAACATGATTGTGACGTCACCACATATTGCATTTAATTAAAAAATTTTTTTTTTTTTAAATATCTAAAACAACCCAAACACACCTAGACATAGGGTGAATTCAGTGTGATTGGGACACTTTTTTGCCATTGAGACGACTTGTCCCAATCAACCTGAATTCACTGTAGCAAATTAGCTCAAAATAAATATGAATAATTAATCATAACTAGTTATAATTAATTATTAATATTTTAATCAGTTAATAAAATTAACTTAATGTAATAAAATTAATATTATTAAAATTGGATACATGTTTATACATTTCCCAAGTGGTTATATAGAGAATACATAGGATTAAGAGAGTTTATTCGTCCTTCTCAGGAAGAATGAGTCACTAGTCTCTCCAGAATTCTTCTGGATCATAAAAGTACCATATAACTGTAACAGGACACCTAGGTTGGCCTGTGTGCTAGCAACATTGGGATGCTGGTTACAGTTTTAGGGGGATGAGTTCAGAGAACTTTGATAGTGAGAGTGAGTTTATGGGTAATTCATTAAATACAATGAATAATTGTGTGGCTGATTGGTCCAGACGTTACATCACCCTATAGATTGCTGCACTAAACAGTTTTGTAAGGGAAAAAATTTAAATAATAAATTAACTCAGATTCTAAGTGACGTTCCAATTCAGCCCATCGCAAGGGTTCCACCAGCAGTGGGCACTCGTGCAACTTAAGCAATGACATACATCCGAGTCAACGAGACTGAGGGAAATTAGTGAGGGAAGGGCATAAAAAAATGAACTGGAACACAGCCCTAGTGACCTGAAACATCTGACTCCACTAACTAACCCATCAGTGTATGCACCCTGAACCATCACTCCATTTGACTCCTGTTGCTTCTTAATTGTTCACATTGCATTGCATTTAAAACAGCACAGGCCACAAACACTATGAAACAGGTATAAATGGCATCATTTAATTTGTGACATATTTTAAACATTCCTTTCTCAAAGATATGACAAATGTACAGGAATAATTATTTTCACACACACACACATATATATATATATATATATATATATATATATATATATATATATATATATATATATATATATATTTATTTATTTATTTATTTATATATATATATTTTTTTTTCATGTTATTGCTTTACAGTAAAATGCATTGTTTGGATACTGTATGTCCATTAAAGCATGACAATACATTCATATACGTTTTACAGATGTATTCAGTTATGGTTCATAGTAACTAACTTGACATGAAATAGATATATATTTATATTTTGATCATCATACATTTATTATTATTATTATTATTATTATTATTGGCATGAATCCCACATCACGTTGAGTTCACAGTGCATGGGGTCGCAGTTCATACACATATTGAATGAGTGTGCACTTATTTTGTAAGTTCCCATACAATCAACAATATGTAGAGGTACAACAATTATGCCATCTGAATTCTACTTGTTAAAAAATTGACTTCATAAACATAAACATTTCATACATAATTAATTGTGTTGGTTGACAGAGAGAGCGAGATTGTGTGTGTGTGTATATATACAACAAAAACCCAAAGTTTCAAATGAAGACCCCACCAGTTCAACTGATGGTAAATCAGTCATTGGTCAAACATATGTACAAATAATCTTTATCTAAAGAACAAATTAGTTGCAACAGCTGTAAAATTCTGCATTATCAATATGTGCGTTTTCAGGGTAAATCCAGAAAATGTCCAGGTCAAAATTCACCCCAAAATGACAGAAATAAAGATATTATATTTTGCATAAATAAAACAAAGTCTATATTTAGGACCAAGAATTGTTTTGTTTTTTTCACTGAAACATTATTTTCATGACAATTACAAACACATTTCCCACAAATTATCATTATGTAATGCAACCAACTAGTAAACAAATAAATAATGATAAATAAATAAATAAATAAATGATATTTTTCTGATAATTGCAATGCAACAAAATAAAAATATATTTTTTACATAAATTCTGACATATTATGTAGATTGTGTACATCATGGTATTGTCATACTGCCTTAAATGAGAATAAAATATTGTATTACAGCATTTATTTAATGTATTTTTTAAAAGAAAATTCTAAAAACGTAAAAAAACATCCAAGCTTTGAGAGTTTGAGAGGAAAATGTGCTTAATTTTCATGAAATCAGTGTCACAATGAAGAAAAAAAAAAAACAATGGTACAAAAACAGAATTCATGTGCAAAACATAACGTTGTCCTGGGGTGAAATATGGACGTTTTTGTTAGATTTAACCCCTTTTATTACAAAATGGCACTAGAGAATATTCATCTATGCTCAGTTTTGTTCTTTATATGTTCCTTTGTCAGACAGAAATGCATATACATGTAGGAAAAGTCAAGAGGAACTAATTGTCTCTGGGTGAAATTTGCGAGGGAAGTGAGTTTGGAGGATGTGCAAGACATCAAAATCATCTCAAAAACACCTTCATGGTCCACATCCTTTCTCATTCAAAGTCACCTTCCACTCAGAAGTCCAAAGTGGCTCATGAGTCCTGAACTGCCCTGTGAGGAGGAAGTTAAAGCCACATCCTCCCTGCATAGTGTCCATAACAAATGCAAATCCTATTGCTCTTTCACTCCCAACATTCATAAAATAAACGCTTATTGTTCCCCTCTGACATCCGGAATGATCCGCAAAGAAACAGCAGTGCTCATATTGCATAACCCCACAAAAGCAGCTGTGCCACGTTTCGGCCCACGTGACGGGAAAACGTCTCCACGGAGGTTTGGTTCTGTAGCTGCCAGGTCGGAACTGGGCAAGGGCCGTGGTTGCCATGGAGACGACTGTCCGGAGATCACCTCGGTGGAACATCCCACAATGTATTGCAGACGCAGGCGTGTGCTGTTGGTGGCTGTGCTCATGCTGCAAAAAATGATGTTCTTCCTCAGTCGTTTTGTCTTGTTTTCTAGTACACTTCTTAAATTGAGATACACTCACTTGAGAAGCAAAATGACTTCAGATATTAAGTCTTCTGTTCTGAAAAATGTGTCAAAATGAAGTCGGTTTATGTAGGAAAATACTTAAATCAAGTACATAAATCACTGGCAAATTGTTTTAAGCATAAACCTGACTAAATTTAGTTCAATTTACACTTTAGAAAGAAGAAAAATATTTAGAAATGCAAGAGAAACTGAGAAGTATTGCACATCATCATCATCAAAATATAAAACATTTTTTTCTTCTTTTACGCAAAACACTTCATTTTGACACATTTACAGAAAACAAGACTATATATATATAAATGAAGTCAGTTTTTGCTTAAAACAATATTACAATAAAATGGAGAATACTTTAATTTCTCTTGCATTTTCATTTCATTTCAGTCTTTTTGCTTCTCAAGTAAATGTATCTTGATTTAAGAATTTTTCTACATCACTGGCAAATTTAATCATCCTGAGTAAATTTAGTTTGATTTATGCTTAAAAAAGAAGAAACATATTTAGAAATGAAGTGAGTTTTTGCTTAAAACTAGAAAAAATAGCAACCAATGGGGTCAAAAAATAATCTTGCTTTCCCTTTTATTCCAAAAACGACTAAATTTCTTAAATCATTTTGCTTCTCAAGTAAATGTATCTTGATTTAACCCTTATAGGGTCTTTGGGGTCTGCACAGACCCCAAACGATGTTTTCTCAAATAATTTTTTTTTTCTCTTTGTCCAAATGACATGAAACTTTGTACAGTTGTTAACACTTTCTATATTTCTAAAATTGGAGTGATATCTTGTTTTTATGTTAGTGTAAAAAAAAAAAAAGGTCACACTCAGGGTCTTACGGGTCCCCACAGACCCCAGGCAACAAAATGTAATTTTGTAACAAAATAATTGTTTTTTTAAAAACAAATGTAATTTTACTCTGTTTATTAATGTTTTTACTTCATATTTGTGTAGTTTTGGGAGGATTTGTCATATCTTTTAAATTTATATAAATAAATAAATATTTTTTTTTTTTTTTATACAAAAACAGTTTATTATGTAAAATTCACTTTATAAAAGACCCACATTTCTAACTTTCATTCATGGGGATAACATGGATAATTTGACATGGTTTAATGTAAGTTTTTTGTCCATCTTTTGGAAAATGCAGTTTTAAAAGTAAAAAAATATCACTTTTACCAGTAGACGGCAGCAGAGCTCCACTGTTTGCTATGTGTTATTTGACTGACTGAAAGACATCTTTTCACAAGTATTTTTCAGTTGGATTTATATCTAAATATTATGAAATCACAATTATGACAATAAAAGACAATAAAAATTACTTTTTGTCAAAGTTTAGCATTTTTTTGTACTGAAAAAAAAAAAAGTTTTTCAAAAATGTTGATTTTGAGGATGAATTTTGTCCAATTTCTAAGCGGGGTCTCATCATAATGTAACAATATTGAAACACTGATTTTTTTCATTACAAAAAATACTAAACTTTGACAAAAAGTAGCCTTTATTGTTATAGATGTGATTTCAGAATATTTAGATATGAATCCAACTGAAAAATACTTGTGAAAAGACATCTTTCAGTCAGTCAAATAGCACATAGCATATAGTGGAGCTCTGCAGCATTTACTGGTAAAAATGATAGTTTTTTTTACTTTTAAAATTGCATTTTCCAAAAGATGGGCAAAAATCTTACACTAAACCATGTCAAATTATCCATGTTATCCCCATGAATGAAATTTAGAAATGTGGGTCTTTTATAAAGTGAATTTTACCTAATAAACTGTTTTTGTATAAAAACCTATTTAAAAAAATATTTTTTAATTTATTTATATATATTTAACAAATATGATAAATCCTCCAAAAACTGCACAAACATGGAGTAAAAACATGAATAAACAGAGTAAAATTACATTTGTTTAAAAAAACAAGTATTTTGTTACAAAATTGCATTTTGTTGCCTGGGGTCTTTGGAGACCCCGAAGACCCTGAGGGTACTTCCCAAACGAAGACCGCACAAGGGTTAAGATCGTTTAGATATTTGTACTGGAAAACAAGACAAAAATACTACAAAAGAACACCATTTCACAGTGCACAGATTGGTCAGGTGAAAGACTGTCATGAAGATGTTTCCCCTGATACACACAAATACACACATAAACATTTGACATTGTGACCGACCGAAACGCTCGCTTGCTTTAAAGTGCTAATTTCTCCATTTCACAATGATTGAACTCCCTCTAACACCGCGTCTGAAAGCAACAGTGTAGACACAGCGTTAGTGGACTGAATCTCATGAACATCCCGCTGAGGTCAAGACCGGCTCTAAACCACCAGAAACCACATGGTAGATGCTCACTTATAAATGAATATGATTATTAAATCTCTTCATAGGCAAGTTTATATTCACAGAGCCCTCAAAGAGGCTACATCAAAACCTCCTAACATCATGAAACAAGAACATTTTGTGAATAAAAAAAAAAAAACACAAATTCCACAAATGCTCTGCAAAACAAAATCATTCATTATCAGTATTTATGTGTGGGTTTCTTAAAATTAGTGCTGTCAAATCGATTAATCGTGATTAATCGCATCTAACATAAAAGTTCGTAAATATATATATATAACTAACCCTTTAACACAAAATGAAAATGTATCTTGTTTTAAGGATGTTTAGATATTTCTACAAGACCACAAATACTGATAAGAAAAGAAAATGATGTCCTGATCAGGTACAAGTCACGACACATTTCCAATTATAAATGAAAGTGTCAATGCTGCGCCTCAATCACAGTCAGCTGCAGCATTGTTGATGATTAATATGCAGATATTTTGGACCAATGAGATTTCACTGTGGGCGGAGCCACCCAGCATGATAATTTGTCTTTCTTAGGACGATCGTACCTGATTAGGACACGCTAAAAACAAACCCTGTATGATACAGTGATGATACATAATGTGCAATACTGTCATTTCTCTTGCATTTCTAAAAATTTTGCTGCCTTTAAGGCTAAAAAAAGTAATACGTTGCAAAATAATTCACAGTTCTATGAGCAATGAAGAGATTTGACTCGGAGGACATTTGAGACATGCTTACATTTTTCAATAAAGTGACAAAGAAAAAGAAACACAGGCGTGTAGAAAACGTCCATACGCTCCTGATGCAATCCATATTTGGCGGGCACGCAATGCATTTTGGGATATCAAAGATCTCAACTGTAAGAGAAGAGCTGCCAAGGAGAAGTTCCTCTTTCTGGGTGGAAATCTGGGGTTAGAGGTCAGGAAAATGAGCTTGACTGGAAGATCTTCTCGGTCCACAGTGAAATCAAGCGTTAGTCCTGATGAAGACTAACATTCGTCCGATCTGAGGTGATGGTGGTTCTGGAGTGCAAGAACAGAGAAATTCGGGATGATCATGACATCAGGATGGTGCATTCTGGGATATGGAGCAGTTGATGAGGTTCTAGTCTTCCCGACACATGGGTATATTGACGAAGGTGAAGACGTTGTATTCGATCATGATGGAGAAACAGAGGAAGATGGCGTACAGAACCAGCACATAAACACCCAGCTTAAAGTCCAACTTCCACCCGTTCAGGTGGATCCCAAGAATCTGCAGGTGAAGAAGATTAAAAAGTAACATACGGAAGTCCATTGGTGCAATTCAGTACTCATTTGATGTCTATAAAAGAATAAATAAAATATAGCTGCAAGCAGCAATTACGGGGTCAAGCCGAATAAGGGCAGAAATATGGCAAGCCGTTTTGACTTTTATTCACATCTCAGGATATGAATTCTTGATATCAACAATTCAGTTATTGATATCAGGAATTACATTTCCACTAGTATCAATGTTACTTCTTGACATTTGAATTTCCACTAGTAAAAACTAGAATTCTTGATATCTGTAATTGTATTTTCACTAGTGAAATGTCACCATAGGCTGCCATTCAAATTCAATTGTTGATATCAAGAACTGATTTCTTACTAGTTGAAATTTCAATTTCACATATCAGAAATACAATTCTTACTAGTTAAAATTGTAATTTTTGATATCAATAATTACATTGCTACTAGTAAAATGCGAATTTTTGATATCAAGAATTCAATTGTCACTAGTTGAAATGTCAGTTCTTGATATCAACAATTGAATTGCTACTAGTAAAAATGTTCATTTTTGATATCTGAAAATGTATTTCTGATATCAATATAATTTCAGATATCTAAAATGGCTTTCTTACTATTTACAATCACATTCATGATATCAGAAACTAACATTGTCACTAGTGAAAATCAAATTATTGATATCAAAAGTTAACATTTTTACTAGTACCAATTCAATTTTTGATATCAAGAACTGACATTTCAACTAGTGACAACTGAATTATTGATATCAAAAATATTTATTTTTACTAGTAAGAATTGTATTGGAATTTTAACTAGTAAGAAATCAGTTCTTGATATCAACAATTGAATTTGAATGGCAGCCTATGGTGACATTTCACTAGTGAAAATACAATTACAGATATCAAGAATTCTAGTTTTTACTAGTGGAAATATAATTCTTGATATCAAAAATTAGCATTTTAACTAGTGAAAATTGAATTGTTGATATCAAAAATTGCCATTGTTACTATAGTGGAAATGTAATTCCTGATATCAAGAATTAGCATTTTAACTAGTGAAAATTGAATTGTTGATATCAAGAATTCATATCCTGAGAATGAATAAAAGTAAAAACAGCTTGCCATAGGATAGAGCCGTTTAAATTATGTCAGTTAAAGCACTTATAACATAATGACATGGTTTATAACTTCATGTTGACGCAGTATAAAACAACGGTTGGGTCTATCAAAAATCTTTTTGTCATGCGTTTCTGTAGATGCAGAAAATGTAGAGTTCGAAAAAGTAGGTTTTGAATAAAATTCAATATGGCGGACAGTAAGTTTGACAAATTTGGTATCGTAGGACTCGGCAAAATACCAACAAATCTAATGATGTAAGTTAAATGACAATATATTGAATTTTTCATGTAAGCATTTTCATAAATTTCATTACATCTCTTGGCATTGACCTAAAACTTTACAGGTCCTCTCAGAACATGGCCTGGATTTTTCATACTGAGTTTCGTAACAATACGTTAATGCGTTTGTAATGCATTTTATGACAAAATTCAAAATTGGATATCGTTCAACTCGGCATGCCTCAAGGAATACTCTTGATTTTAGGACAAGGCATTCAAAAGTTATAAGCAAAATTTTTTTCTATCTCGGCACCAGTAGGTGGCGCTGTGACGATATCCTACATGTACCCCCCCAAGTCATGCCTGTAATGACATATACCAAGTTTAGTGTCAATACACCAAATCATTGTGAAGATGCAGCATCAAAGCCATTTTTGCGTGCTCGCCATCAAATTCGTTGACACGCTACACAAGAACGGATTGGCCTATCAAAAATCTTTTGATAAAAAGCTAAATATATTTTTTGGCGAAAATATTTTCATCATGGAAATGACGTCATAGGGTGCAATCGAATCAGCATGAGCCATGGAATCAGAGGGGAAAAAATTATTTCTAGGACTTGCGTGTCAAAAGTTATGAGCATAAACATAAGTGAATCTTTGAACTGTTGGTGGCGCTAGAGGGTTTGATGTGTAACCATAGATAAATAGATAAAAGAATTTGATTACCAAAACATATTCTTCTAATAATAACTAATAATTCAGTATTCCGTTTGAACAACTGTCAGTCAATTCATAAAAAATAAGAAATAGCTTTTTAATTTTATTGTCATATCTATATAATCAAATGTTAAATTGAATTGTATAGTTTGAATGTATCTATTTTTATTCATTTCTTTTTTTATTTGATTTATTTAAAAGAATCAACCATTTGATTATTAAAATTTTCACCAAAAAACAACAAAATACTATATTCATTTTAAACCATTGTCAATCACTTCACAATAACATTAGAAATAACCTTTATTATTGTTATTTTAATTTTATTGCATTACTACTATCAAGTGCTACATTAAACATTAGTTTAAATGCATTTGTTTTTAGTAACTGATTTGTATTATTATTATTTGATTTATTTATCAAGATGACAAATGCTTCTCAATACATATCGATTTTAATGATCATAACTGTGACACCAGCATTAACAGGGATGTTTATTTCACTATAAACAGAGAATCATACTGACAGATTGTCACTCAAAAGTTAACATGTTGAAATCTTTTCAGCAAAGTCTCCATATTGCATCTGAGCGTGAGTCAGGAATCTGCTGATGTACTCACAGTGAGAGCGACAGATCCCAGCAGAAGCACCACTGAGTACACGAGCCCCCGACTGTTTATCATCACCTGTACGGAGGGAGGAAACAGCATCATCAGCTCCCATAATTCCACTGTGCCATTAAACCAGTGCAGCTGTGTTTCAGAGTTTAACAGAAGCTCTTGGATTCTGAGGAGCACAGCTTGATCTCTGTTCAGACAGAAAGAGGTTTTGCCAAGCGGCTAGATGTGCTTACAACTGATCCATAATTGACTGCCATGGTCTGCAGCGCCCAGGGAACGCCGAGCCCCACCAGAATGTCAAACACGTTGCTGCCGATGGTGTTGGACACGGCCATGTCTCCCAGACCTACAGGAAGAAGAAGAACCGGATTCAGATTGAACAAGCAATGCCAACTCCTCTCTGAAGAGGTCACATTCAGAGGTCACATGTTCATTTAAAGTGATGCAGTGTGATTATGTATATAATGCAAAAATTCAGTGTGATTGCATATTATTTTTCATACTTCAGTAAGAGAGTAGCAATGTAAAAACAAGGCAGCAGAAAAAGGAACAACGAAAAGTAACAAAGAAAAACTGCAAAAGTAAAAATAGCACAAAAAAAGTAATAAGCAACATAAAACAATAAAGAAAGTGGTGACAAACGTGTTGAAAAATGGTCAAGTGTCAAAGTATTTCAACCAAAATAATTTCAAAACGTATGTCAACTATACATTTTTCAAAAGCAATGCAAAATCATAAATAAAAAAGCCGAAAAAGAAGCCAAAAATTAAAACAAATATATTATTATAATATTATTTTATATTATTATTATATTAATATATTCTTAATCATTGTTATTATTATTATTGATATTTTATACAATCAAATATTTAATCAAATAATAATAATAATACATTATTATTTATAATAATAAATATTTATTAATAATCATTGTATTAAATTATTTTTGTCTGAGCATCCTGAAAAAACAGAGCTAGAAAAAAACATCGGCTCAAAAACATAATAATAATAATAATAATAATAATAATAAATTATTAATAAATTAATAAAGTATATGATTTATAATAAATCATAATATAATAATAATAATAATAATACATTATTATGATTTATAATAATACATATTTATTATTAATTATTTTGTTATATAATTTTTGTTTGAGCATCCTGCTATAAAAAAACACAGGCTCAAAAGCATAATAATAATAATAATAATAATAATATATTATTATTATTATTATTATTTATTAGTAGTATATTATTATTATTATTATTATTATAGATATTTTATACAATCAAATATTTAATAAAAATATAATAAAATATTTAATAAAATATTTAATCGAATAATAATAATAATACTAAAAATAAATTATGATTTGAGATATGAATTAAGATTTATAATAATACCTATATATTATTAATAATTTTATTAAATCATTTTTGTTTGAGCATCTTGCTTGAAAAAACACTGGCTCAAAAACATAATAATAATAATGTTTATTATTAATTTGAATACATACATATTTATTATTAATTATTTTATTAAATAAAAAGTATTTAGTCAAATGCTGCTGTTCATCATTATGTCATCTCCATCAAACATTGCTCATTTTGTTTGAGCATCCCAACTAGAAAAAAAAAAAAAACACTGGCTCAGAAACACTGACTATAAAAATTCCACTTGGTGGCAGAAATTTCACACTTAACCTTTAACGTTTAGATACATACATATAAACTTCAATGTAGCTTGAATGAGCTTCAATATTTTTCAAAAGAGTAAAAAGAGAACCATC